>NC_143001.1:6309375-6609821 GCF_061535395.1 Colias eurytheme
TTAGTCCCAGAAGCTATTGACTTACTGAAACTTATTATTTCTTTATAATACTGCCATGGACATGTATGTTAAAAAAGAAACTGTTTTATTAATGTTTATCGTATTTCGATTTCATAAGTAATTTTATTCTACTATAGATTATTAGATAGTGATTTTATAATGTCATAGTTTAAGAATTGTATGTGGTTAGGGAGCCAGGTGCAAATTTGGTTAACTATTTCCTCTCAAGAGATAATTCGTCAGACGCATGAGAGTATAGTATTATAAAGCCTCGTGAACGTCAGCTGGCGCTCGGTTGGGGGGGTGAGCGGTTGTAGCCTCCCACGCACATAGGAAAAAAAATACATTCATTCATTCATTTCCTCTCAGCTAAAAATTTGTCAAATTGTAGCTAACCCAATATCTCAACGAAAAAAAATAGTCAGCTGGTTACAACATGGTGTATTATACGTCAGCTGGTGTCTCGAACATGAAAGTTAAATTTAAAGAAAAATTTATTTTCCGTTATTTCCTCTCAAACAAAAATTTACCTGATGATAGCTTATATGTAACTGTGGATAAATATATATGTCAGCTGGCTGTATCTTGGTGGAAAAACCGTCAGCTGATACGGGAGGCTGACAACCGCTCTTCCCCCCAACCGAGCTCCAGCTGACGTTCACGAGGCTTCATAATACTATACTTTGATGCATTTTACTAATTACCACTTGAGAGGAACTTGGTCATAAAATCTGCTGCTGGCTCCCGGACCAATGCCTTCACTTGAGCGACAACACAATAATATAATAATTCATTGTTCGTAAGTTTTAAATTAATTAAGAAATTTGATAAACAAATGAAAATTTTTTATAAAGCTCATAGTTTTAGACTTAGGTTTTAGAATTCATACTGAGGTTAAAATTAAGAAACACGAAACATAAGCGTTTGTATATTTTTAACTAGCAATGCCCTGCGGTTTCACCCGCATAGATAGCGATATCGTTACAGTGAAAAGTCTACTATAGGTCGGACTATAGGTTTAATTTTTAATCACATGAAAATCACCTTTACCCCGTCCCGCACTACGGCCTTTTTTTTTTTAGTGGGGAAATCTTTCATAGATACCCACGGCCCCTCCCCCGGAGGCCGTGGGTATCTATGAAATATCTATGAATATATGTCGGATTCCTACCGACCAAAACCCCACTGTGTTCCGTCAAGACGCATATTGGTAGAATTCCTCCGTGACCCCCGCACTACGGCCTGCTCGAACAGTATACCTACTATTTTCTGTAGATTGACACTTTTAAAAATTCGTTATATATCTTTTGAATGGAATATCCAATTCTTTTCATTTAAAAAGTATTTTGCTGGTATTGAAACAGTCTATAATAAAACATCATTTAATGGGATAAGGGTTAATATATGTGTATGGATAACATGGTTTGATTACTGTCGGCACTTATATTTACTTTGAAAACGTAAAAAAGTTGTTGTAGTAACATAACTACTGAAGATGGACATATGGTATCGCGGACTTTCTTGTAGATATTGATCCATTCTATAATACCGTAGAACATTTTTTTGTTCTATCTTCAATAGATTCCGCAGCGCACGCGATGACAGAAGTTTTATTGAGGATTTTTTTACACCTTGGGTTACATTATTGCATTTTTGGTAAGGATCTCTAATTTTTTTGAAAATGCAATATAGCCTATGTTGCTCAGTAAAGATGCAGCTTTCTAATGGCGAAAGAATTTTTGAAATCGGTCTAGTAGTTTTTGCGTGAAAACCATACATACATACATACATACATACATACTTACAAACTTTTCCTCTTTATAATATTAGTATAGATTAATATAGTGAAAAACTACTTAATCCAATTACATCGCTTATATTAATGCCAGCCCGGGCAAAACCAGGGCAAGCGTCTTGTATTTAATATATCAGTAAGGTCAGTGCCAAACAACCAAAAGTAAAAGAAAATCTCAGCTCCCTTTTCTAATGGAAACTCTTCATTAATGAAACGCGGGAAACCGCAACATCGTTTCGTAAGGCGTAGTTATAAGTGCTTGTGAATTATATATTTATTAATATTTTATTCAGATGGTGCGTGGTTCTTGTATGAAATGCTTAAATGTTGTGTGAGGAAGATGATGTTTTGCTTAGTTTATTTGTGCAGATATAATTTGTACAAATAGTTAAGCCACCATCAATTTTATGATTAAAAGAGAATTCATATTTGAGTGAATTTTATGTTGTAAAAACTTCTTTTCTGTGACAGTGATTACAAGTTACAACCAAGTTACAATGATCGAAAAGTCGTTCATTCGAATAAATATCTACGTTAAAGTTATAACCGAATAGCAGTAGTAGCTAAAATAACAAATAAGTATTATTTCTTAAAAAAGGGCATGTGTGCCGAACGCACGTGTCAGAAGTGAAACTTCTTTGGCAAGATTCAAAGATACCAAAACCGTCGCCTTACTCCTTGACGTGACGGTATTGCCATGACGTGACCTCAAAGCGGCTAAAGTGAAACTTACTACAAAAATCAAAGAACCATCTCGCACAATACATAAAGAAATAATAATATAAATATAATCACAGTGAACGAGCCCCAATCCATTCGTCCGTTCGTTTCGGCTCATTTCGTACCACCTTTTTGTTCTAATGTACTTTTCCTTAGATAACTCTGGAGCTATTTGTTTAAGAAAATGATTATATCCCCACGTTATGTTTCCAGTTTCGCTTATCAATTTTATTCCCTTTACATAGAGTTTTGATGTTTTTGATTAATCTCAGATGAGGGTTTGGAGAGACAATTTTTCAGTATAATGTATAAATTGAACGGCTACTTTCAAAGATTAGTTTTGTAATACAATACTGGTATTATTCATATTATCACTGTCAATAATACCTACTATATTATGTTATTCGACACATAGTATTAATTTAAGGGGCCGATTTTTCAATCCTATATATAGGTAGTTTAATACGTTATTCAACGAATAAGTTTTAACTTTTAACCAAGGATTAAAAAATCGGCCCTTAATGAAAGAAGATTGTATTTTTTTAATATCAAATTTTACATGACTCGATTAATTATAATAATCCTAAACAAAAAAAAAACAATGATCACCCATTAAATGAATACCTTCTGTGGACACTGTATTTTACTTTACCTATACTTTTCTTTAATTTTCACTTCAATAACCATAACTTTAACTATAAAATATCAAGGATCGATGTTTTATAGCTTCTATAATATACGCTATTCCAAAGGAATGCCATCACACTATACACACTTGTTATCTCATAAGCGGAAGCGTTGGAAAAAATGTTTTCTTTACATCGTCTTGGAGGGATGTTCAAAAGGTTTTTGGGTCGCGTAGTTTGTTAGACGAAAGATATTACAGCTACCTCAGAGATGTGTTTTATCATAGCTATGGTATATTATAATACTATGGGTGTTTATATGGTTGATGGAGTGGGGGGTGTTAGGTTTTTTCGTTACGGAATTTTTACATTCGGTCGCCGCGCTCAAGGCCCGCATATAAGCTATGGAATAGCTTAAAAATAAAGCTGACTTGGTACCTAGCTTAGTTGATAATAATAGATGAAATATCGTATGGTTACGCTTACTTGCGGACGAAATCACGGAGCAAGTATTGCCATGGCTTATGTTTTATATAAGCTACTTCACCGCCTAGTATTATCAAAATCCGTACAGTAATTTATGATTGAGAGTAACAAACTTTTACGTTCAATATTAGTAGGATTTAATCGCGTACAAAATCACACTATAAAGCTAGTATTTCAACAAAAACACACAATAAAGTAATATAATACAAACGTTCATGTTTCGCGGTTGAATTTACAAATTATTGCCGCGCGTTGTAGTTAAAATTAACCGGATACAACGCTGTAAGCAAAATTACTGTTTCGCTCTTCCTTGCAATTTGAGACGGTGTGGATGCGCTATATTTTGGATGCGGTATGTGGTTTATGTAGTGTATGTTACGTAATACACGTTATGTGGTCTGTATAGTTGTAAAATCCTTGCATAGCTATTATAAATATTAAAGTAAATGATCGAAATTAAAGATAAAGCCTCTAGCTATTGGAAATCTTCTTTCTTTCTATAATATGAAACACCTATGTAGTATGTCAATTGCTCTATGGTTCATTCTTAAAATACCTAATGGTCTTTTAAATAAAATATTATATTATACACATATTTATCTTATCTGAAAACTTTAAGAACATTGAAATATCGTTCTTATTTATTTCAAATAATATTGATGTATGTAGTTTTGGGTTAATAATCATTCTTGTAATTAACTCAATGAATTAATATGTAAATTCGAGAATGTCCAAATTTCGCAATCCTTGTAATTCATAGACGCGGTACAATATTCAGTTACGTTTCAATTATCAAATTCACTTCTTTTTCACTCTAATTAAATTCCACAAGCGTTATAATGGGATCGGATTAAATTTCATTTAATTAAATTCTAGGACGAATATTAAACATTAAAATCGTTTTATAATATTTAAACCACAATCGTAAGAAAATCTTATTTGACTTGACAATTTTGTGAATGCGTACATTCATTCAAAAAAAAGTTTGATTAAATTAAAATAATTTTAAAAATATTAATACGTCTTACACTTATTACAAATGTCATAACAATTTTACAAAAAAAGCAGTGCTTATATGCTCATTTGATAGATGTATATATATTTTTGTTACTCTTTCACACGAAAACAATTGAACCGATTTTGATGTTACTTGGCAATGTTATAACATGTTGCACGTAGGCTATAAAAATAATCTAATCTAGCAATTAATGTCATCTGTACATAAATAAAAACTAGCACAATACACTGCAACATATTACGTCAAATGCGGTCTACATTTGGACCATTAAGCCGAAACGTATCGTGGAACGGCACAGCTCTAATTACTAATGTAATTTCGTTTGCACTCCAAAAACTCAGCTTCATTAGAAAGCAATTAGTGAAACGTTCGTTGGTGTACTGTATATACTTTCTTTGCATTTTTATGTGGTTTTTATAAGTGCTTGCTTATGGTTATAGTATTGGTGTATTAATAGTTTGGTGGCAAATAATAAGAGGGCATTTATATAAAGAAGAAAAATTAGGTAAGTTATTGTGTTTCGTAGGCTATGCTACGAATCGTAGCACAGTTATCGTAGCACGTCTGCAGTAACATATTCATCGAGTTTAACTGTTATTTTATTTAAAATATAAATCACTTCTGATTAATGATTGTATTTCTTATAATTTAAAATGTGTATTTTATCATAACAAAATATATTATAATAAGCTATTCCTCCATTTATTGCACATCTATTCATCAAATACCACATATTTTTCACTAAAAGCTTAAATAATATATTCTGTATTCAATTCAGTACTCTTTTGTCCTCCATAATTACCAAATTATACCCATATACAATGTGTCTTTCCACTTTTGTATAAAAGAAATAAACACAACTACCAAAGATAGCTATTCATTCTATACAACGCAACAAGCAAGCTTGGAACACAAAACCTAAAGGCGGGTGACCATAATTTAGCGGTAATTCATTCATAAATAAAACTTCCAGCGGCTCGACAGTTTCGCCGACAATAAATCGCAATTTGCGCAGCCATCGCGTTTAATGAGGCTTCATTCAGACGCGGTTGAAATTCAACACTGAAAATTTCAATTTTCGTGGCACCCGGTAACAAGTTGTATTCAGCTTCAGTGAGCGTGCGGTGACCATGGTCGTGGGGTTTGCAGGACATGTTATTTTTTCTTAATTTAGTAATTCCTGCAGTCTGCGGCTTGATTAATGTGTTTCACCGGCTGTGAGCTTATTCAGCATATTATTTAAGTTCCAAATCTTATACGAATTCGAATTAATCTTCAAATATTCACCGTTTAATACTTGAACGTGAAGCAGGTGGCCACTTCACTCTTATTGTAAGCATGTGAAAGCATCTATAATATACTCATGTTTTGTTTAAATATTAATAAAGATGTAACTAACAGTATTTTTTCACTGAAAACAGACACGGATTATTACACAAATAAAAAGCGTGTCTCTTTCCCTTTGTCTCATTTAAAAATCCTTAAGATATTTCACATTTTTCCACCTAAACCTATGCTAAACCTACTTTGAAAACTACGCGCACTCACGGATTCGAAAAACAGTGAAACAAACGTGCAAGTTTTAAATAAAACTACCGCTAACTTTGCATGTATTTTTATAGTACATTGTGTCTTAATATTCGTGCTGAAATACAGGGTGTTCTTTTGTTCTAGTCACATATATTAAAATGAACTGACGTCACTTTATAACCGTGTGCGACTGTCTTCACTTATAATATTATACAGAGGAAAGTATCAGTCGGTCTTGCATTTTGCATTGCATTTATAATTTTAAATTTTATAGCATTCAATGCAATTTGTAAATATTTGAAACATGTTAAAGATACTGGATCATGATCCTTGATTCGAATAGGCAAGGCCTCAGCTATTTTTTCTACTCTTTTGGTATCATATGTCTGATCTATAGCCTATAGGAGGTTATATTTTTATAGCGCCTAATAATATAAGTCCTACTGTCTTAATTAGGGACTATCTAATCTCGACTCTCGATACAGACATATAAAAACCTTCGTGCACTCATAAAAATAGCTATTCACTACCAAGAATCGATTCAAAATTGATGCAACTAGATTGAAATTCGAAACAAACATACAATAGACATATAGTAATCGTAATAAAGTGTTTATACACGACTGTATAATATCCTTGATGCATTAAATATTCAAAAGCTTATATTTTGGAATAACAAATAATTTTACTTGAATAACAAACAAAATAATTTTGGCTTTATGTTTGAAATACAAATTATTAACAATTTAAATTAGTCACTATACAACTTTAATATGATATATTTAAACACAATAGATATAGGTTAAACATTCAAAATAATATTAAAAGAGCCTTGAAATTCTTTAAACCATTTATATCTGTTGAATAGCTAATGTATTCCGCAATTAGTTAATGAGCAAGAGAAAGCATTCACTACGTCTTTTATTTCCTTGTAAATGTACTGTTGTGTGTACAATTAAGTTTTTATTTCAAGCGTGTGCTTATGACAACACAATCTTAAATTAAATTCAAAGAGGTTTTTGCGTTATACTACACAAAGACAATATGTTGTGGGTTTTTAGAAATAGGAATGAAAGAATTAAATGCTAATGAAAGAACTCGTTACCATGGCAACTAATTAATGATGTCCATTGTAATTGTTGTTACCATTTTTTAATGAACGTTTTAAATAATTTTATACTTGAGTATGTGAAATGTAGGGTAACTTCCTCTATTAAAAGAACGAATGGGTTTGTTATGATATTTTGATTTGAATAAAATTTTAGCAATAAAAAAGTCCAAATTAATTAACTTGATACAAAGCTATTTATTTGGAATAAAAATTGTAATTAAAGCAAATGTATGAGTTGAAATTCCTGTTCACAGCATTCATTTTGTCTTCTTTAGAAAACTAGTGTATTTTATTTAGTAAAATAGAAAAAAATGTAATATCTTTTTAATAATTTTTGCAATACTGCCAACATCCGGAGAAATACTCCACATATCAACTAGCGAGAAATACGTGGATGTAGTTTTCAAAACAATTTTTGAAGAACTGTCAAGACGTATAACATCTTACTTAGTCTCCCCGTGACCACGTGCGCTCGCCGCAAAGTGTGCGTCGGGAAAATAGTAAAATGAATAAATCGCGTTTAAAATCCGTTAAAAATCTTTAATTTCTAAATGTTATATTATCTTATAAGACCTGTAGAATACGATAGGTAAAAACAATTTGTCGCGGAAGAATTCTAACCAATACCCTCGGCCCCATCATTAAAGCGGCTTGACGGAACACAGTGGGGTTTTAGTCGGTAAGATTCCCCACAATAAAAAAAAAGTAATAACAATTTGAAATATAGGAAATATTTCAACAAATTGCGACTATATATTATATACTCACCAACGCTTTGGTATATACTACCTAGGTATCCATACTAATATTATAAATGCGAAAGTAACTCTGTCTGTCTGTCTGTTACTCAATCACGCCTTAACTACTGAACCAATTTGCATGAAATTTGGTATAGAGATATTTTGATTCCCGAGAAAGGACATAGGATAGGTTTTATCCCGGAAATCCTACGGGAACGGGTTTTTCTTTGAAAATGCGGGTGAAGCCGCGGGCGGAAAGCTAGTATCTACATAAACACTAAGAAGAGGTATAATCCTGAGAGATTCAACTCTCATTCATTAAGACTAGACTCAGTCGAGCTGTGGAAAGGACGAAGATTTATTTACAAGTCAATACTTAGTAGGTACACTTAATATTTAAATTATTTTTAACGGAAAATAAGTGATACCGAAACAAAAAAGGACGTGTGGCACTCGGGGACTGCCGCGGTAAAGCAATTGCATAGCATGCCTTCAAGCCACACCTCCGTGTCCGTCGGAGTGGGGAGCGTGAGGTTTTTTCGTTACGAAATTCTTGCTTCGGTCCCCGCGCTCAAGGCCCGCGATAGAAGCTTCTATGCAATAGCTTAAAAATATAACACTAATTGGGTATTCTCATATTGTACGTGTTTAATATTTAGTTTTATAATTTATCATCTTTATGGTATGTTTTTTGTATGTAGTTGTTTGATTTCTAAGTGGAACTGTATTTAAGAATACATATTATACAAATTACTTTTAAATGAACAGTATATCATTGTATTACGTAATCCGTTAAATGCGTTTGTTAGCTACGATGTTACAGACAGACAAATTTAAAAATAGCACATAAAAAAGCATATTCAAACTTAACGCACTTTTTAGGGTTCCGTAGCCAAAATGGCAAAAACGGAACCCTTATAGTTTCGTCATGTCCGTCTGTCCGTCTGTCCGTCTGTCCGTCTGTCACAGCCGATTTACTCGGAAACTATAAGTACTACAGTGATGAAATTTGATGGGAATATGTGTTGTATGAACCGCTACAAAAATATGACACTAAATAGTAAAAAAAAGAATTGGGGGTGGGGCCCCCCATACATGTAACTGAGGGATGAAATTTTTTTTTTCGATGTACATACCCGTGTGGGGTATCAATGGAAAGGTCTTTTAAAATGATATAAAGTTTTCTAAAAAACATTTTTCTTAAAGTGAACGGTTTTTGAGATATCAGCTCTCAAAGTCGTAAAAAGTATGTCCCCCCCCCTCTATTTTTATAACTACGGGGTATAAAATTCTAAAAAAAATAGAGGTGATGCATGCTAATTAACTCTTTCAACGATTTTTGGTTTGATCAAAGTATCTCTTATAGTTTTTGAGATAGGTTGATTTAACTGTAATTTATTATATTTGCTGCTACGGAACCCTTTGTGCGCGAGCCCGACTCGCACTTGGCCGGTTTTATTATTTCTTCTACATTAAGCCAGTTGATGTCATAATAATATGACCTATCTCCCAAAGGATACCCACAAGCCGCCTGCTTTTTCAAAGAAAAATCTGGATAGTTCCAGTTCCTATGGGATAACTCGAATAAAAAGTAGCTTATGTCTTATTCTGGGTCTTCAGCTACCTACTTACCAAATTTCATTGTAATCGGTTCATTAGTCTTTACGTGAAAGAATAATAAATATCCATCCTGAATCACAAACTTTCGCATCCATACTAATATTATAAATGCGAAAGTAACTCTGTCTGTCTGTCTGTTACTCAATCACGCCTAAACTACTGAACCAATTTGCATGAAATTTGGTATAGAGATATTTTGATACCCGAGAAAGGACATAGGCTACTTTTTATTGCGAAATATGTGCCACGGGCAAAGCCGGGGCGGACCGCTTGTTTATAATATTAGTAGGATTTCAATAGCAATTATATTTTCATAAGTCAGAAAAGTGTTTATTCTCAAATGACATAGAGTCGACCTCAAATCTAATTTATACGGAGATTCGTTTAAATTTTCATGCCCCGTTTTACGAGTTCCCATAAATGTTAAATTTGTTTCGCAGTGTTTTAAACGATTTTATTTCATTTATACAGTTCTTGTCTTTAATTATTAGATATAGGGTTTGATTACTTTATCTGTGAGAAGTAAATTATGGTATTTTATTGAAGTGGAATTGATTATTATTTACTGAAGGTAAATATTCGTTTGGTAAATTTTAAGCTATTGGATAGCTTCTATCGCTGTCCTTGAGCGCGGCAACCGAATGTAAAAATTCCGTAACGAAAACACCTAACACCCGCCACTCCAACCGGCACACGTATTTTTTTATTTTAATTAGTATGGTTCGTTAGTAGGCCGTATACTAAAAAGTAATTGTTAACAAAATAAACATTTAGGAATACTAAATTGTCTAATTCTTTGTGTCTGTAAGCATGCAAGTTATTTACCTATCATTTTCTTATATAAATAATTTATGTGACTGAAACATTGAAAAATGTAGGTACGATTTTTAAGTTTGCCGTTCAAGTAGACAAAAACGTATTGATTTTGATGAAACATAAAGCGAAGATTAGTTAAACTTAGCTCATGTAAGATATATTCTCTCCCATTTTAACATAGATATAAGAAAGAATAAACCGGAACGTTGAAGTACTATGTAGAATCTATTAAAAGAACATATTCCGCTTGTAAGTTTTGCCATCCTAGTAAGCAAAAATTTTCTCTTGAAGCCGCACTAAAGTACTCTAAAATATTGCCTTAAAACCTTCAAGTGATAAAAACGTCTTATACCGAGTCTTAGGGTACGTCCACATTGTAGAACGTTCGAGAGAATATTGTAGATCGCGAACGAACGTTCTGCATAAAACAATGCATTTCTCGAACAAATATTCACAGAAAACTTTAATAATCTCCATTTTTTGTACTGAATTTTGAATTTATTTACCGTATTTGTATGCAATACAATATTATCTTCTATATTTAGGTGAATGATTACTCGACTGTCTAAAAAGGAGTGTATTGCATATAGCATTATTAAATGATAATTGCTTTACAACTAGCCATCCGCCCGAGGTTTCACCCATTTATTTAAAATTTAATCTCTGTATCTAATTTTACCCAAATCAATTCAATAGTTTAGGCGTGAAGAAGACACAGACAGACAAACAGAACTTGCGCATTTATAATATTGGTTAACATAGTAGGATTAAATTTCAATTATATTTTAAAACGCTTTTGTATATTACTGATAATTGTTGTAATGTAAATACATTTCTTACAATAAAGTTATCAACAATATGGCCACAGCTTTACCACGATTTTTTGCGAGTGGAAATAAATTCTCTATCTCCGCTAAGCGAATTGAAAACTCGCTCGGATTTATTGACAATTCCATCGAATAAATTGCAAGTTCCTCAAGTATTGAGTCCAAATTATTTTGTTTGTAATTAGCTAATTGAGGGTGAAGTTTAATATCTTGTTTTCACGGTTTTATTCGAAAAAATATTGCGCTTATCCTCTATACTCGTAAATATATGTTTACAAGACTTTGTATTGCTTATTTTTATAAAAAAAATCTAATTATAAAAAAAATATAATCGGGATTAGTAATCATAGTAGTTAATAAAAGCGTGTTAAAAAGAAGAACATTTATTAATTTATTTCATTAAAAAAAGGTTTGCAATTCCTCTACCAATCCATACTAATATTATAAATGCGAAAGTAACTCTGTCTGTCTGTCTGTTACTCAATCACGCCTAAACTACTGAACCAATTTTCATGAAATTTGGTATGGAGATATTTTGATACCCGAGAAAGGACATAGGCTACTTTTTATCCCGGTAAAATGACGCAATCCCGAAAATCCCACGGGAACGGAACCATGCGGGTTTTACTTTGACTGCGCGGGCGAAGCCGCGGGCGGAAACCTAGTATGAAATATAACAGGAACATCGAAATAATCGGTTCGTTGAACTGCATTTCTGTATATCGATAATAATTCAGCCATAAATTATAACCGGTTGTTTGCTTTATTTAATTATTAATGGATGTACGTTAACCGCATTATTTCGCTTGCGAGCTTTCAGGAATAAAAACGGTTTAACTGATATAATTTTCATATTATATTTATTTTAATTACGTAAAATTATTAATCACTAGCTGTGCCCTGCGTGGCTCCGCTCCTGTTGGTCTTAGGGTGATGATATATAGCCTATAACCTTCCTCGATAAATGGGCTATCTAACACCGAAAGAATTTTTCAAATTGGACCACTAGTTCCCAAGATTAGCGCGTTCAAACAAACAAACAAACAAACTGTTCAGCTTTATAATATTAGGATAGATAATGCGATGCTGGAAGCTGTAATCTTTGTCCCGAATCTTCCCAATTATTTAACACTAGCTATCCGCCCCGGTTCTGTCTAGGTTGACCCGGGATAAAAATGAAATAAATCTAGCGGTACTAGATGTGCCCCGCGGTTTTACCCGCATTGCTCAGCTCTTGTTGGTCTTTGCATGATGATATATAGCTTATAGCCTTCCTCGATAAATGTGCTATCTAACACAAAAAGAATTTTTCAAATCGGACCATAAACAAACAAAATGACTTTATAATATTCAGTATAGATGTAATTTAGGAAGAATGTAGATTTCTTATGGCGAAAGAATTCTCCAAATCGGTTAAGCAGTTTTTATGTTACATCGTTACAAACAATCAAGTTTCTGATTTTAAAGTTATGGTTCAGATAAAAATATTTTCAATATAAAACTCAAACAAAATATGTTTACCAACGATATTAAAATACAATCAAGGAATCAATAGTAAAGTCGGTCAGATGGATAGAAGCATTGTGCTAGAAAAACTTCTTTGAAAGTGAATTTAGTTTCTAATTTATTTCGTAGGTTATTGTTTCTATATTGCACGCCTCATAAGCGAAGCGTTGAGGTGGGTACTACTGTCACTTCGCGCAAAACATCTGATTTTTCAAACTTAAAATGTCTTTATGTATCATACATTGCACTTGTAAGATAATACATACACACACATATTAAGAAAAAACACAATTTTTAACGTTCATGATATTTTTGATGTCATTTTTGTTATTTAAACTAGTTAAAAAACAGTTTAAAAAAGTTCTGTCTTGGACGTCCGTGTGTCTGTATGTGCGGATCCTTTTTAGGGTTCCGTAGCCAAAATGGCAAAAACGGAACCCTTATAGTTTCGTCATGTCCGTCTGTCCGTCTGTCCGTCTGTCCGTCTGTCACAGCCGATTTACTCGGAAACTATAAGTACTACAGTGATGAAATTTGATGGGAATATGTGTTGTATGAACCGCTACAAAAATATGACACTAAATAGTAAAAAAAAGAATTGGGGGTGGGGCCCCCCATACATGTAACTGAGGGATGAAATTTTTTTTTTCGATGTACATACCCGTGTGGGGTATCAATGGAAAGGTCTTTTAAAATGATATAAAGTTTTCTAAAAAACATTTTTCTTAAAGTGAACGGTTTTTGAGATATCAGCTCTCAAAGTCGTAAAAAGTATGTCCCCCCCCTCTATTTTTATAACTACGGGGTATAAAATTCTAAAAAAAATAGAGGTGATGCATGCTAATTAACTCTTTCAACGATTTTTGGTTTGATCAAAGTATCTCTTATAGTTTTTGAGATAGGTTGATTTAACTGTAATTTATTATATTTGCTGCTACGGAACCCTTTGTGCGCGAGCCCGACTCGCACTTGGCCGGTTTTTCTTGTTAACACGATAGCGACCGAAATACTTTACTAATCGAGTCTTTTTTTTTCTCTTACGCTTGAGTATGCTCAGGAATAGAACCCTTTCATTTTTCAGGGTCTGATTCGATGTGGTTTAATTGTTATTAAATAAACAAAAATAATAATTAATAAATATTTATTAAAAAAAAATTATGAGGCGTGCACTTTTGGATTTTCCAAATTATATTTGTGCTTACTGCAGAACTCCTGTAATATGTATACTGCTTAAAACAGTTAACAGTAGGACTATAGTATTACAATACATGTTTCAGCACAGATTTTCAGAACTGCCTTCCTTTAATTACATTACTTACTAGCTGTTCCGCGCGGTTTCACCCGCATTGCTCCGCTCCTGCGTGATGATAATAATATATAGCCTACTCAATAAATGGGCTATCTAACACCGAAAGTGACCAGCCCCCCTAGTCAAGTGGCTTTCTGTTAGCGTAGCGTTCAATAGAATAGACTACGAATGTATGAGATTGACGTAGGGTGTAGATAAACGTATCTAGCTAGACGACTAGGGGGGCAGTAGTTCCTAAGATTAGCGCATTCAAACAAACAAACCCTTCAGCTTTATAATATTAGTATAGAATAAATAAACTAGATACTAATCAATTTTATCTTTGTCAATGTTATCTAGGCAATTACTATTTTAATAATAAATATACATACATTGTTAATAAAGGCAGCAGTTTATATATTTTTTGGGTCATTATCAGAACTAGAATTGAATTGTAAAATATTTATGCTACTTATGTTATTTATAGCTTCTAAAAGTATTATCTTTGTTACAGTTCTCGCGATCACAGTGAACATTCGAGAAGAAGATAAGGATACTCACAGACTCCTCTTCAAACAATATAGGTAATAATTTTAACATAATATTAAAAAAATAGAAAGTTAATTGTATGTTTGGCTTTGCCTGCGTTTTCATAAAAAAAATCCACATAGTTCCCGTTCCTATGGGATTTCCAGGATAAAAAGTAGCCTTCAGCTACCTACATAATATTATTAATAAGATTATTGTTACAAAATCCACTGCTATTTTAACCAAGTCTCCTATACTACAGTCTACAGATCATTTTAACTCAAACTCAAACTCAAACTCAATCTTCTTCATTTTAGATAAACAAATTTGAATTGGTCACGTACTGCGTAGTTAATGATATAATAACAATCCGTAATCTAAACTTACCCAACATAAACAGAGGAAATAGCTGAATAGAGAACGCTATAAGAAATCTATTACACACACATAGTCCCATTCTATGAGTTGATGCATGTGTATGAGTAAATTAATACTATAAAATTGGAGTCAGATACTCCAATTTTATAGTATTGCAATTTTATATTATTTGCAATATTAATATAACAGCTTTTTCCTAATATTAATGTAAACATGTACATGTTTACATTTTTTGTATATCTGTTTGTTCCGGCTAATCTTTGGAACGGTTTAAACCGATTTTGACGTTTCACTGAACTGATGACTGTCTTTTTATAATGCATATATTCCCACAGCAAAATTAGGATGAAATTAAAAACTCATATAAGTGAAACCGTGGGATACATCTAGTGTACCTAAGCATAAGAGAAGGAGCCGTATCGTAAAATCGTTCACTACTACAAAGTTTTGTAAGCGATTCTGCAGCTCTATTGCCATTTTCATTTATAACACTGATATAAAACTAACTTTGGGCAAGAGATTATAGCGAAAACACTTGTATTTGTATCATCTATTTTGTAGTCAAAAGTTATAGGGATTAAACTCAAACTCAAACATTTATTTATTCAATTAGACTTCTTCTAGAAGCACTTTCAATCGTCATTACATACTTTTAACATTTACCACCGATTCGGAAAGCAGTATCTATGCAGAAGAACCGGCAAGAAACTCCGCTTTTAAATCATGTCAATATTTCAATTTAATTTTACGAAATATGTAACAGCGTATATTATAATAACATGCCAAAGAACTGTCCTGAAATTATGGTAATAAGCTTTTCATCGCTCAAATCCTACAGAAACGGGAACTATGCGGGTTTTTTTTCAACGCGGGCGAAGCTGCGCATGGATATCTAGTACATAATATAATTACAATTACTGCATAATATTATGGTGGTTTACTAGAAACACAAAATTAAATATATAATGTGAAAACTTTTTAAGCAGCCTGCAAATGAATCGTTAAAACATGACATTGTTATGATATGCACTCATCTCACTTTCATAATTTCAATTCTCTTTCTGCAAAATAATTGGCATATTTTGCAAACAAAATTATTAAGAATTAAAATAATTTATTATGCTAGTTATTTTATAGGAAATTATATATAAAAAAGAATTAGCTAGTAGCAGGTTAATACTAGTTAGTTTTAACTGCAAGTTGGTTAAGATGCCTTCAATATCTATTGAGCTACGTGTAAAGGACACTCTACAAAGAAATAAATTAAATAATACGTAATTAAAATGTTTCCATTTCTTAATAACAAATAACACAGATAAATAAACAATTTTAGAACGTTTAAAAACCATAATACAAACCAATTTTAAAACGTACATGCATTTATCAATTTCAAATATAGAACATAGACTAAAGAGGAAACAGAGATGGCTATTCCAAACGATTGCACTCTATTTGAGAGAGTAACGCATTGGAGCATGTTTCCTTCTGTAAAGCCATTGACATAATTTTCTAATGCCAGCTCTATTGTTTAGTCTATGGCAATTGTTCTCTATAGTTCTGTAGTCTATGGTTTAGTAATGACTAGTATAGTATCTGTGGTAATGATATGAGGTTTATGAGATGATTATAAAACGTTTGTTACTTTTTATGTAAAGTAATGTAAATAGGATGAATTATTTCGCCTAGGATAAATTATTGTATTATCCTTATCATACATGTGTTGGTGGACTATTAAAATAATACATATATTGTTTAGACATTCGAAATTACTTTTAATTATAATTTATCAAATTCAGTATAAAAAATTTTATGCAATATTTTTTCAGCTATTATAATTTTAAAAACGTAACAGAAGTGCCGTTTAACACGCTTATATTAGCTTCAACTGTATGTTTTAACTTTTAATGTAGGTACCTAACAACTATGTAGTCATTTCATTTCATATAATTGAAATATAACTAACATATAAGTAATGTGACAAAATGAATAGTCTCTACTCTCGAATATTTACCGTAATCATTCAGGCCCAGGCATAATTTAATGAACAACAATCAAATTAAACTCAGGTTTTAATATCCCAGACCGCAATAAACCCTCTAGCTAGCAGTTATGTAGTGACTTTGACACTCTTTAACTCATAAATTGGCAGGGCGGTGGCACAATGAGCCTTATTTATATACTTATTTGAATTTTTTTTATGTGAATCGCGTCTGAAATAGTGTCATCAGAGATGAAAAGACAAAATAATACACCGTATGCAATTTTTAAGTTAAAAGGAGAAATTTATTATTTTTTTATTTATTTTTTACATACATAGATTCCTTACAGCTATTTGTATTACAATATTTATAATTAACTTTAACTAAACAATACGCCAATAAAAAGGAATACCAATAATAAGACAATTAATGTGACAGTAGTTTTACATTAATCATAACAATGACAAAGTGGAAAAAATTAATATATTTTTTTTTGGACATGGTATACAAAAAAGAGGAAAACGTACCCATTATAGAATGTTTGGTATGGATGTGTGAGTGTGTGTACTGTGTGTGTAGTGTATAATGGTGTAGTGTGGTGAGAATGTGTATGGTAAACTAAGAAATTATTGAATTGGTGATGTCTGTTACTGCTTTTTTAAAACTGTTACGGGAGAGATGAAATATGTCAACACTTGAAAATTTCTTGTTGTAAATATCAGGTAGACGGAAGAGTGTAGAATTTTGCAGGTGTTTGGTTGAAATGAACAAAAGTATTGACGTTAATTCTTTTAAATTTAAACATTGTAATAAAAAATAAGTAAATAAGCTCTAAAGTAAATAAGGCACTAAGCATCATTTTGTGAAGCAGTCTTTATTGCAAAAATATAATATTATTACAACACAACAAAATAATATTAAAACAAAATATTTAAATAAATAACCATTAAGTAGAACATCGCTCGCAATATCTCTACATTTTATTTAAACACCAAAAACAGTTTATTTTCTTAAATAGTTTTGTCAACTTATACACAAGAGAAGGTAAAGTCTCATTGCACCACCATCCTTAATCGGTACAGTCGCGTCCATAAAACTTTAAAGGCAATAAAACAACGACTTTCCAGCGGAACAGCTGATAAGCGCTTTTTATTTCACTGTCCAACATTAAAGTGCTTCAAAGCGATTCTGTCTTTTCTACATTAATGTGCTGCTCGTTTTAAATAAAGGGTACAGATAAGAAGAAAATTTGTAATCGGCCTTGTTTCTATGACGTCACTTTCTCACTTGTGTTAAGAAACCAAGTAACTTTTGGTGTAGAAATTTCATAAGACAGAAGCTTAGGCAGAAAACTAGTCTTTTCAAGCTTTTTGAAGTGAAACTTCTTTAAGTGTATTGAGAGTGAAATTTCAAGATCGCGTCATGGCAATACCGCGGTTGGTATTGCCATGACGTGCGTCAAAGGTATCTAAGATTTTTGTATCTTTGAATCTTGCCAAACTTGTTTCATTTCTGACACGTGTGCTCGGCACAGACGTTCTTATTTTCTTATAACATAATCGTAATTATATAATTGAAATTTTCTGTTTTTTGATACTTATAACTAAACAATTTTTAGTTATAAAGCCAAGGCCGCGGTAGACAAATAGTCTTTTGCAACCATTGAGTTACTATGTACTTCGTACTAGAGAGGACATCGCTACTACACTATTCGTAACACGAGTTAGAGTCAATCGTCTCAAATAAATTTAATTGATAAGTTTATTCATATTTTTAATAAGATAAACAATATTATTTTATTTGTTACATTCATTGGTTTTAATTTATAAGTAATAAGAGGCAGAATACCTATAAAGTGTATATGTCACGGCTAAAGGTAGGTGAGAACATAAACTTAAGATTAGCCGGCTAAACTTAGGTTTATTTTCGACGAGGTGTTAATGTTAGTTTGTTCTATCTTTAGCCGGCTAAACTTAAGTGTAACCGCAGGCCCGTGGCTAAAAATGTCGGGGTGGGTAGATTTGGTTAGTGCCGGGCCGGTGGAGGGCTTGAGGGGCCCGCACAGTGCCAGAAAACACTCGCCCTGTTCCTTACATGTATTATAGTAACCAAATCTACCCACCCCGACTCAGGGCAGAAAGCTGGTGGCTAGGTTAGGTTAGGTTAGAACTCTTAAGACCCGCACGAGCCGAGCGAGCGCAGCGAGCGTGCTGCGGCAGCAGCCGGCGAAGTGCCAGAAAACACTCGCCCTGTTCCTTACATGTATTATAGTAACCAAATCTACCCACCCCGACATTTTTAGCCACGGGCCTGCGGTTACACTTAAGTTTAGCCGGCTAAAGATAGAACAAACTAACATTAACACCTCGTCGAAAATAAACCTAAGTTTAGCCGGCTAATCTTAAGTTTATGTTCTCACCTACCTTTAGCCGTAACATATATATGATTCACTAGCCGCCCCGCGCCGCCGCGCTTGTCGCACAAATTTTGTTCGTGCCTCGTGGTGTCCTCTATACGCAGTAATAATGCCTCAATGTTTGCAACATTATTAATATATAATGGAAATTATCTGTTTTCTGACACTACAAGAACAAAGTTATTACAAAGTTAAACATTAATTATTGAGATAGATTTAATTAAGCCTTTGAATTGTTGTATTAGATTACAACCAATTATGAACCCATTATGTTTGAACTTTGTTTTTGATTATTATTTTACGTTCAATATGTAATCTTAAATGAAAGCACATCACAATCTTACTAATTTAGAGGTTTCTTTTTGAAATGAAAATTCTTTAGGCGCGTTGAGATTAAAATTTCAAGGTCGCGTCTTGGCAATACCGTCACGTCATGGACGATTTTGGAATCTTTAATCTTGTCAAAGAAATTTCACGTCTGCTCATCACAGACGCTCTTTTTTATTATGAACTAGCTGCCTCGAGAGACGCTGTTCTGCCCTATCGTCCCTTTTACGTATTTTCTCTCATAAGAAAGTTCCTTGTGCCTTAACCCATTGAGCCCCGAACGGCCCGTTCCTGTGGCCCGATCGGTCCACGACACATTCGATTTTCTATTGTGTCTGTGATTCCGGGGCCTGAGTTATTAACAGAAACGTTAAAAAGGTGAATTGGTCGAACCGTTTTCGAGTTCACTAAGCAACACATTTGGCGAATTTAATTTATAAAGATTAGATTAGACATCAAACAAATCAAACACACGCATCAAATCAATCGAAACTTTTTCAATCATCCGTCAATACGATTCCAATTATAAGTTCCATAAGAAAAAGATAAACCCATATAATCTTATCTTTTCCAGGAATACCGCACGAACCTCGCCCGGGATTACGCGGGATTTACCCGGCCACAGGAATAATGGTAAGTACAAAACTATACTGGTACACGGCAATAATATGTGGGATTGAGGATTTTTTATTTAGTAGTATAATCATTGAAGGATAGCATTATTAAAGGCAATATTGTCTTTGATCAAAATAAGGTATTAAAGGTTATTAGATAAAGACAATCGGATTAGAATTAAAGGAAGACGTAAGTCCATGAAATGTTTAAGAACTACAGAACATAATCGCACTATAGTAGTGAATTAAATTCATAAAATTATGAATTTAATTCTAAAATTCATAATTTTAAGGGCCCCTTCCCTTAATGTTTCTAATATTTTGTAGATAGGATGAAATAAAAGAAAAAATAAACTTTAAATAAGTGACTGTTTTTACAGTGTTTGCGAAAGAACAACGTATGTCGGGTCAGCAAGTCTGATATCTTAATTTACTTTTCATGCAATAAAAGAATAAAAATTGTTTCTAATGGAGACTCTCTATCCAACAGCATATTAATAGTATTTTGTAAAAAACAATTTAGAATTTATGTTATGATTTCTGCTAAATATTGTGAAAAGCCGAAAAAATGTTTACAATACCTACTGGGCAAACTTATAAAAATAAAAGTTACAAAAATTATACAAAGTTTCTATTTACGACGTCAAAAATATCAGAATAATTCAACATTTTATTTCTTACACAAAACCACCCTTAAGTATTTCGTAACCAACTTCAAGTTGTATTAAACGAAGCAAAAACTTAGTTCATTTTCTTGTTTGAAAAGTATAAAGTTTCCAGATAAAATGGTTTTTAAAAAACCCCAAGGAAAGTTTGTCGTGTGGGCATAATCGTTTCTTTTCTTTTATAAAAGCTGTATTAGAAGTCAAGTTAAGTTTCCTTAATTTTTGTAAACAAATATCATTATAATCTTATCTTATATATAAAATTCTCGTGTCACAATGTTAGTCTGCATACTCCTCCGAAACGGGTGGACCGATTCTCATGAAATTTTCTGTGCATATCGGGTAAGTCTGAGAATCGGCCAACATCTATTTTTCATATGTACCACGGGCGAAGCCGGGGCGGACCGCTAGTAACCTATAATATATTTTGTTCCTACTATATTTAACCTAAACATATCTTCATAATTACAACACATACACTCATATTACATTGCAATGAAAGATTTCTATAATTTTTGGCATAAGTAAACTATTCAGATCCGTCTTTATGCTATGTGTCATCGCGACAGTACGAATTTTTACCATGGGTGATAATTTATATGTCATACCATATAGGTATATGTTGCAGCTAACTGGTTAAACCAGCCGTTTCAATAATAACCTACCTTCTTTATTAAACTGTTAAATTGAACTGATTAAATAATACAACATTGTTGTATGTACATAACGCTAGATACCGCGCAGGTAATTATTAATTATACAGGGTGTAATCGTTAAGTGTGCACAAGCGATTATTCCGTAACTATTGCAGATATCAAAAAACTTTAAACTGATATCGAGGGTACTTAACCTAATGAGTAAAATGGCCATAATAAATTTTTAAAAATAAAACGAGAAATAACCAAAAATGTTACATTAAACGCTCCCATACAATTTATTTCCCATACATTTTGTATTCATAGTAGATTTTCGAAGTGACGTCCTTATTGTGCAATACAATGAGGAGGTCTATTTACAGTTTCTAAATGAACTTCCCTCCAAATTTGCGAAGTAATTAAAGCAGAAAACCAAAAAAACAAAAAAAAAGCTAAAATCTTTCATATTAAATGTATAGGTTGATCCAAAAGTAATGATAATTGGGTATTTCCTGTGCACATAAAAATATAAAATAAATGTTTTATGCTTGCTCATGTAATCACTAAGTTATCACAAAAAAATTATATCTACAGGCCACGTTTCCAAGTATTGACATTAATTTTAATGTGAACAGTGCGAGCCAGAATGTTTCCCGACGAAAAGAAGAAACAACGATTCGACAATTAGAGGGTGAATTTCTAAATTTTTAATGAGATCAGGATAATTTTTTGTCACGATTTGTGACCATGGGCGTTACCTGGGTTCACCATGTTTATGCTGAAACCAAGAAACAATCAATAGCCTGGATGCGAGCTTCCAAAGTGACGGTGAAGATTTTCAAAGTGAAAATTAGTGGGATAGATTAAAGCCGTAGTTTTTTGGGACGCTGAAGAAATGTGGAATATTTTAAGAAGGTAGCCACTACTACACAGGGCTCTTACTACACAGACCAAATTAAAAGATTGCGGGTAGGTTAGTAAGAAAAAGAGACATGGCAAACTTCAGTCTTGAATGTTGGTTCACCAAGACAACGCACCAGATCACAAAGCGTCAGTTGCGATGGCTGCCAATCAAAAATCGGCATTGAAAATGCTTGAACACCCACCCTGTTTGTAAGATCTAGCTCCTAGTTAATCTCTTACCTCGGCACAAGAAACACCGTCGATACAAGAAATTTTAAGACGACAGCGAAGTGATGGCCGATTTTGAGAGGTTTTTGTAGATGAAGTCAAAGTTTTTTTTTTTTCTAAGTTAAGGAAAAAAAATATCGAAGTATATTATCTAGTTAGAAGACTATCTAGAGAAATACATAATTATTTTAACTGTAATGACCTTGTTTAATATTGATTATCATTACTTTTGGATCAACCCATGTACATGGGATATTCATATCTCATACTAAATGTATGGGAGGGTTTAAAGTTAATTTTTTAGATATTTCTCGTATTATTTTTAAAAATTTATTATGGCCATTTTACTCATTAGGTTAAGTACTTTCGATATCAGTTTAAAGTTTTTTGATATCTGTAATAGTTACGGAATAATCGCCTGTGCACACTTAACGATTACACCCTGTATATGGTATCGCCAAATGGGGTACTAATAAAATGGCTGATTTAGGGCCGATTTTTCAATGCTTGAATAAAACTTATCCGTCCAATAAAGTATTACACGATAATATTAAAATGTCACGTAAACTGTCAAATACGGGCAATTAGAATACGTTTTTAAAATGGTAGTTTTATACATTATTCGACGAATAAGTTTTATGCAAGCATTGAAAAATCAGCCCTTAATCAGTCAGATGTATTAAACGTCACAGACGAATGATAATTTCAGTGTTACTTCAAGTAAAACTAGTAAACCGATTACAATGTATACTTGTATGTAGTAGCTGAAGACTTAATATAAGACATAGGCTACTTTTTATCCCGGAAATCCCACAGGAACGGGAACTATGCGAATTTATTTTTCATTGAATACGCGAGCGAAGCCGCGGGCGGAAATCTTAATAAATTAAATTAACAATGATCAAAAAATAATACTTTAGTATAATATATTTCTACACATTTCAAAATTCCGAGAAATACCTTCCATAGGATAGATTAAAAAGACGTCATATGTTTCAGTGGAAGCGTCATGAAACGTGACGTGTGACATAAATTGACACTTACAGGGGATGAAATTCTAGTGCTATTGGAATTTTCTAGGAACTGCGTATTCTGCAGTTTAGTTGAATTGTTTAGGTATGAATTAATTTTATCTTTATGTATTCAGATTATGTCGTATATTATGTCATGTAGGTAGATGTTTTAAGTGAGTGGACTTTGCAAAATATGTTTTTATTACATTTAGTTACGTAAAAATATTTTTAAAGTGAAACTTTTATTACATCGTTTCAAACTTTTTGGTCTGTGTAGCACATGTCGCGTGACGGTCGAACCGTAAGATAATTATCGTAAAATACGATAATTTTGTGCCTAAGTTTCACTTTTACCGTGGTTTCATAAAACCACACAACATTTTTTTTTATTGTAAAGTATTTATTATGCTTTTAGTGTAATAGTGACAAGCGACTGAGCTGAGAACAAAGCTTTGATTCCTTATAAATAAAAAATGAATAATTAGTAATGCAAATTTTTAAGAGGTAAACTATTTGTAGTGAAAAATCGAATATAAATTTTCCAATTTTATAAGAATAAGATGGACTAAAATTAATAACAAAAATTCAATGCAATTTCCATCTTATTTTAATTTTGTGACTTTCTATACCTCAAGCGTAGCTTTCATTGATTATGTTGATATTTTCATACTTTGACCCAGTTTCATAAAACCTCTGATTACTAGAAGCAAATACAATAAAAATAATCTTAAACTTCGATCGCAAAGTACAATATTTTCCTTTGCTTCTATTCTATTAAAAAATAAACTTTATTCTATTAAAAAATAAACAAAAAATATTATAAAGTATTTTACAATACACCAGACATTATCTATATCTTATTTAAAATTTTCCTTATTAGTATTGTTTCAAACAAATTTTTCTTTTTATGTTTGAAAAAAAGTTAAATTTCTTATTGTTTATGCAAGAACGCATAATTTCTCACTGAATAGGAAAAATTGGCTTTGATATGTTCGTTTGGTTCGTTAAAATAATGATTACGATTAAAATAATGAACTCATAATATTATTGTGTTGTCGACGATCCTTGTACAAAATTTTAATTAAATCTGTCCGTTTAAACTGTATCAAAATCGAGTCAAAAAGAGTCTATTACATACTTGTAAACATATAAACTACCTTCTCTTCTTATTATTATAATTATTATAATATATATTATACTTCATAATAATACACGAAGCTAACAAAAGAGTGTTAATTACATATAAATAAACTCCATTACCATGTATGCAGTGTATGCTATATACGGGCATTATATAAAATGTCCACATTACCCACATTATCCGTAACATATAAAAATTAAGAACTAGTACCAAATTTTTTTTACGAGGTCGAGACAAAATACAACACCTGTATTGTTTAAAATGCTCCGTCTCCAGTTCTGTTTTAAACAATTCATTGTTTGAACAATGCTTAATTAATATTTTTGTTAAAACTTCGGCTTTGTACTTTTAAATGCACTTTTTAACTAGTGCAGTTATATAGTTAGCATTTGGGAATACTGTTTTGTTAAAAAAGGTTGTAAAAAAGGTAGAGGTCACTTAGAAATTATTTATAGACCTTTCCAATAGTGAAGGAATTTTGAAAATTAGTTTAGTGGTTTTAGAGTTTATCCATTTCTAGCAACACACATAAAATCAATTTTTATTGTTTGTATTGTAATCAAAGATAATAGAATATTATACTAGATGGTATATTTAAGTATTAATTAAATATAAAATAAATAAAATCAAGCAAAATCGCAATAATTTTTCAATCGGTATCAATCGAAAAACAACGAAAACCTAGGAGTCTTGAACGCCTTAAAAACGTATGTCGACTCCATACATTTTTGTTCATTATATAGTATATCATGTATAGCCGTATTTAAGAAAGTATTTGTGAGATTTCGTTCGCCGCTCAGCTAGAAACAATTGGTTTTCTTTCCAAGTTAATTAATTGTATCTATTGTTCTTTTGTTTTACTGCTTTTTATCAAATACAGCCTAAATGTTGGGAAAAGAAAAGCTTTTTCGAATGTAGTTTACAAATAAGTATTTCTTTGTGTATTTTTTGTTTTGTTGCTCTAAAGAGAACGGAAATTAGCTGTTTTATATTGCCACTAGCTGCTCCGCGCGGTTTCACCCCTGTGGCTCCGCTTCTGTTGGTTGTAGCGTGATGATATATACCCTATAGCCTTCCCCGATAAATGAGCAATCTAACACCGAAAGAATTTTTCAAATCGGACCAGTAGTTACCGAGATTAGCACGTTCAAACAAACAAACAAACTCTTCAGCTTTATAATATTAGTATAGATTATATGAGCATAATATGAGTAAGAAAATAAGTATAGGTACGAAAGCTATTTAATATTTCAATGATTTACTATTATTTTTCTAAGTCAAAGTGACTTATCTGGGGGCACGGTAGTGCCCCCGCCAAGACGAGCCAAGCGAAACGCACGGGCACTACCTACCTTTTCTCGAAGCGTTTCGACGTTTTTTTGAACCCTCATAACTTGGGTTTGGATTATGCTAGATCAACAAAATTTTCGGGATATATTGTCAATAGCGGACTTATTGAACATATTAAGTTTTTATTACATTAGCTTTTATACTTCAGATTTTATTTATATCTAAAAAACGCTAATTTCGTCACTGACTCACTGATGATCATCAAAATTCTTAAGGTATTTCCTAATGTCCTAGAAAGCTGAAATTTTGTATGTAAGCTAGTATTAGCACACAAACAACAAAAAAATTATAAAACTTGTAACTTTCATCCCCCAACCCCTTAAACTAGGGGACAGGAGTTTGTATGAGACCTGTAATTTTAAATTAAATTTTGATGACGCTAGAGGTCTAATCTAATAATCTAAAACTTGGTTCCCCTAGATATATATATGTATAGGTACTCCTTGTTAAAAAAAAAAATTAATCGACATAATATATTGAGACATATACTTTAGATCAGATCATATAAATATGAATGAATAGAAGTGTTGCGAACGTCTCCTGCCTCTTACGTCCACACAGTAGCTAAAAATAAAAAATAAATTGTTACAAACAACTTACAAAAAGAAATGAAATCCCACCAAAAACATTTTCATGTAAAATGTTGCCCAGACGAGCCCATATGACTCGCACTGTCAAAAAGTTATCAGATCTCATGTAGAGCCAAGCTTCTAACACTACACGCCCTAACTCTACAAGGCCTAACTTCACAAACTCTACACCTTAGTCAAAATATGTGGCTTGGCCGTTCGTTACTACAAGAACTATTGTATAACACAAAAGTAATGAACAGTGAATTAATTTTTCATCTTACGCCGATGTGAATGTAGCGAAATGGCCAAGCCACATATTTTGACTAAGGTGTAGAGTTTGTGAAGTTAGGCCTTGTAGAGTTAGGGCGTGTAGTGTTAGAAGCTTGGCTCTACATGAGATCTGATAACTTTTTGACAGTGCGAGTCATATGGGCTCGTCTGGGCAACATTTTACATGAAAATGTTTTTGGTGGGATAATTCTTACAAATAAGCTGATTACATAGGAGTTTATTGAGGCATTAAAACACGTTTTAAATAAAATTATCTGTCTTAAGAATTTCGTCATATTAAGAAAAAACTTCGTTATTCCGTTATAAAACATATTATAAAAAACAATTCTGTATCATAATATGAAAATAATATAATATTATGTGCCTAAAGATTTATTATGTGGAGAGAACACTCTAAAATATGTATGAGAAGACATCTTGATTAATATTTGATAATCGAGTCATTAACTCTGCAGACACAGATAGTAATAAGGCAGTTTCATTAATAGAAAATGAGGTTTTCAAGCGACTATTCATCTCAGTATGTACATAGAAATATAAGCGATATATACCGAAGTTCTAATCTGATGTAGGTATATGGCTTCACTACCTAGTATAAAACAAAGACGCTTTCTCTGTCCCTATGTCCCTTTGTATGCTTTAAGCCTTAAAACTACGCAACGGATTTTGATGAATTTTTTTGACGTGACAACATCTTATAATTCGATAGCCGGCTGCACGCACGAAAAAACATGACTCATGCGGCGTTACCTCGCTCTGAGGCGTTCCATGTAGGCTTGAAGTGCAAGCGAGAGCGCGGAACGAGCGACAAAGAAGCACAATAGGCCGTTGTCACGTTCAACTATCGTCAGTAAACCGACTTTACAGACAACCAATTTTTTTATTAGATTTTAGTATATAATTTATTAGGTTTTAGACAAAGCTGCGGGCGGTAAGCTAGTTAACAATAAAGTTAAATTCCCCATCATAGCGTACCCATATGTACTCTACGGAAACCGCAACTACGAAAAACTCTACTGCAATTTCCAACCGACTTACTATAGTACCAACTCCGCAATGCACTCCAAAGTTCCCCAACTTTGGCTAACCCTGTAATCCTCGCTGGCAAGCTAATTCCAACTTTATCCACGTAACAATAAGGTTTAATTAAGTGCACTTGGATTTGGGCGTTTTTATTTTTCAATTCCAAAACGGTATTTCGTTCTTCGGAGTTTTAAACTGCTGCTTATGGAAATCATTCTGGAATGGCTTGATTGAAAAAGTTTTTGTATTGTTTTTTTCGTTTGCTCGAGTGTTTGGCGGATTTTAGTTTTTAATATACGCTCTACTGAGTAAGGTATCCTTAAGAGCAGTTTTATAACTTTCTAAAATTTATATCGTGGTTCAGGAAATATCTACGGAAGAAGTATGATTGAATCAAGGCTTGTGCAGTAATCATTATTAACAACTAGATTTCCGCCCGCGGCTTCGCCCGCGTTTTCAAAGGAAAACCCGCATAGTTCCCGTTCCCGTGGGATGTCCGGGATAAAACCTATCCTATGTGTTAATCCAAGTTACCATCTATACGTGTACTAAATTTCATTGTAATCGGTTCAGTAGTATTTTCGTGAAAGAGTAACAAACACACACACACACACATCCTCACAAACTTTCGCATTTATAATATTAGTAGGATAATTATTCATGAAACTCTTGTATGTAAACTTCAATCGTGCACTATTTGGCATGTTGTTATGTAGGATTCTTTCGCCTTGATACGATGAACATGAGTTTAAAATAACTTGTTTTAATATCAGTTTCATTTTCGATAATTAATTATTATCTATTAATAACGCCTTGAATCTAATAGAGAGTTGAAACTTAATAATCATAAGCCCACTTAATAGACTTCGTAATAATACAAAGTTTATGATAATATTATGTATCTATAGATTGTAATTTGATATACCTTCCTACAAATATATACATATGTACATAATGTTACTAGCTGACCCGGCAAAAGTTTTTCTGTCAGTTATTTATCAAATTAAGGGTATAAAAAAGTCTGCGATATTCTTTGACCTACCGAATACATAAAAAAATCTTAAAAATCGGTCAAACGGCAAACCGTTATGGAGGCGATTCGTTACAAACACTGTGACACTAGAATTATATTATTAGTAGTACAAAATAAAATATTATGCATACTATAGGTACCTAACCACACTAACATACCTGCATCACATATTATATAATATATATGTATATTATACCAGGTATCACTATCTAAATACTAAAAATGAATCGCCAAATGTGTTGCTAAGCGCAAAACTCGAGGACGACTGAACCAATTTTGTTAATCCTTTTATAATATTCCTTGAAGTACGAGGATGGTTGTTATGCTGAGAATACGTAAACACAACTGGCGCACCGCTAATACACTATATTATCATCCTAGGCTAGTACCGTTGTCATTTATTATTGAAACCTTGTCAAAGGCTTCGTGAAAATCTGTTAATGAATGATAACAAATTCATGAGTTCCTTGGTTTCAGCCCTGTTTGGACATCGACTGGATTCGGCAGCGTAAGTAATTGTTTTTAGTTTAAATTTATAATGCAATGCGAATCGATTTTACGATGCAGCAGAATTTTTTATCAAGGTTATATATACTAAATGGTATAGGTTTTTAATAGGTATTCAAAATATCTGAATACATAATATAATCAGATTGTTAGAATTTTTTTTGGTGTTACTTGTCTTTTAATTTTCTCTATTTTTAAACATTATTCGTTATAACATTAAACGCTTAGTATATGTGTAATATTATGAAAAATGGTAACATGATCGCACAGATACCTAAAGCGAAGGGACTTTATTGGGTTATTTACGTTAATTAAATAATATTGGATATTTAATATTCTTTCATAAACCAAGCCTAAACATGACTGACAGTTAAATTTACCTTATTATCTGTTATTAGGTATCTACCTAAACAAAAACTTTAATACAAGCTTTGTATAGCTAAATAAAACACAGAACTAGTACTCAGAACTTATTCCATCTATATTTCCAATTCAATTAAATTGATGTTTGAAACAGAGCCGAGTAAAGTTGTTTACCAAATCTAGTAACTGCGCAGTTCATAAAATTTCAGCAGTTTTACAACAACCCAATCAAAACAGTAGGTACTTTGGCGTCCTTCCAAGCCTAAACTAAAATAAAACAATGTAATTACACGAACAAACATTTAGTTTAACTATGCATAAATCGGGGTAGATTAATGAAATTACCGTGGTGCGTGGTCGCGCATAATGTACGCCCGATTTAAATTTATGACTTCACGCTGCCTCTGCTGATGTATTGCTCTGTGTAATTAACGAGGACAGAAATGCAGTTTAGCTTTGCAGTTTCTGGATTTTTCTATAACCGTCGATTGAGTTTGATAATTTCAATAGTGGTAAATTAGTCAAGTTTGTAAGAAATTTATTCGTTGTAAAATCATGTTGATTGTAAAACTATTTAATTAAAGATTCGAATATTTTAAATCTATGAAAACATCAAAATGGCTAAAACAATAAATTATCGTTTATATTTTTTTACCTACAACAGTAAATTTTCCTCTTCTATGTTTTGCCAATTTTTAAGGGTTTCCTTTTCGTAACAACTCTGTGTATTCGATGTTTTAAGGGAATGTAATATCAAGGTTACACAAAATAATTTATGTAATAATTTAGAATTAACATTAGTTGAAATATTTAGTTTTCCGACAACGGTAGAGTAGGTAGGTATAAGTATATCTTTCTTATATATAAAAATGAATCGCAAATGTGTTGGTAAGCGCATAACTCAAGAACGGCTGAACCGATTTCGATAATTCTTTTTTTATTATATTTCTTGAAGTACGAGGATGGTTCTTATGTAGAGAAAACGTAAACATGTACCACGGGCGAAGCCGGGGCGGACCGCTAGTATATAATATATTTTCAATATAACAATAATTTTTACCTTCATATAATATGTAGAAGTAACATTTAAATCTTTTGTAGTCGTAATATAATTACGACTGACGTTATTTATGTGTCCCCAAAAGTTTTAAATATTCTAACAATTTCCTTCTTACCTTAAAGTTATATTTTTTTCTAAAATAATTTCAATATTTCAGATCACATATCTACAAGAAGACAAGAAGAAAAGAAAGTTTAATTTCTAGGAATTCTAGAAGATGGAACAGTGGTTTGTATATAAACAAATATATAAAAATGAATCGCAAAATGTGTTGGTAAGCGCATAACTCGAGAACGGCTGAACCGATTTCGATAATTCTTTTTTTATTATATTCCTTGAAGTACGAGGATGGTTTTTATGTAGAGAAAACGTAAACATGTACCACGGGCGAAGCCGGGGCGGACCGCTAGTAAACAATATTTTATGTTGTACATACATAATGTCTTATTATTTTTATATGATTATTTGTCGAATATAATATAACTTAACATATTTTTGGATATCATCATCTAGAACTGAGTGAAGCCAAGCTTAGGGTGTCAAATCAACATCGAGCTATGCTGCGCTGTACTGCGCTATGCTGTGTTTGGTCAACTCGCTCGTCTAATATTTTAATGAGGATACAAACAAACCATGCTGTGCTGCGCTGTGTGAGGCTACGCTCTGTTTAAAAACGCAGCAGTCTCGAGCGAGGCGCGCTACCCGCCGTGCTGAGCCGCGCTGTGCCGAACTGTGCTATGTTTTTATGGAGCTCTGCCATGCTGCGCTGTGTCGAGCTTATCACTACATAGTATAAAATAAAGTCGCTTTCTCTGTCCCTATGTCCCTATATCCCTTTGTACGCTTAAATCTTTGAAACTACGCAACGGATTTTGATGCAGTTTTTTTTTAATAGATAGAGTGATTCAAGAGGAAGGTTTATATGTACAATAACATCCATTAAATAGTGGAGAAGTACTGTTATTTTTGAGGTTTCTAATGTGATGTCGTAAAAAATTACATTTATTCCGCTTACATTGCAAACGCAGGCTGAACGCCCTACGAGTTTTATCAAAATAATGTACTAAGTATTTATACACATTGAAAAGGTCTACAGAAAAGTCCGTGATGGTATATGTCTATCTCTTATGGATAACCCACAATAACTTATTTTTGTCATTTACTTTTTACGACAAATAATGGCTAATTTTCGAAGCGATTTTAACCAATACAGCATTAATCCTTAACCAATTAAATACCTTGAATACATTGTTCATTTAATATATTATGGCCCTTTACACCGTATGATTTAAGTGAATATTTTCGAAGATATTACAGATTTAAAAATTGCGGGACGTAGCGTTTGCGGCGGTACCGGCCGGCCGCCCGGCTAAACTAAACTAAACTAAAAAAAATGTTGTGTGGTTTTATGAAACCACGGTAAAAGTGAAACTGTTCGAACGGTTCCGAACACTGCTTTGTGTAGCGCATGTCGCGTGACGGTCGGCTGCCGAGACCAAAAAGTTTGAGACGATGTAATAAAAGTTTCACTTTAAAAACAGAACTTCTTTTTCAAAACAAAATAAACTTCTAAGTAATAATAATAAACATATCAAAGCACATATTTATCTATGTTTGGCTTAGTTTTGAGCCTTGTCTGTCCATCTTTTCCCAAGTAAAAATCACGGGAACTTCAGATATCTCTTCATTGTCATCGTCTTGCTCGGTTTCGTATGTCTCTTCTTGTATCTCCACGTTGTCTTCCACCTCACTGTCATTTTCGTCTTCATAGCAGAAACAGAACTTGATTCTTCCAGCAACAATCTGATTTGATCATCGTTCATTTTGACATGAAGTATGCCCTAAAAAATTGGTCAAAATGTAATTTAGAGCAACATTCATACATATATTTTACTATACATACTTCATAAAGTATTCAAAGTCTTAAAAACTATATAAATGTACAAAATATATAATATTAATACTTACACAAAAACTTGCACCTATACTCGCGTCGGTCTCACGGACCGATTGGCGCCAAATGCTATGACACGTGAACTTCTGCCGATCACGCCGCGACCTGCACTAAAATGAAGTTAGCCCCAAATCCGGAAACTAGCAAGGAACTTGACTTCACAGGATTTACCTGCATAAAAATAATTACGAAAATGTGTTTCGTCGGTCTCACAGACCAACGCGCGAGTATAGGAAGGTTAAAAAACGTAGCATAAGAAACACAGCACAGCACAGCGCAGTACAGCGCAGCATCGTTTAATTGTTAAAAAAACGTAGCTTATGAAACACAGCACAGCACAGCGCAGTACAGCGCAGCATAGCTCGATGTTGATTTGTCACCCTTACAGTTAGAAAAAGAAAATTAATTAAAGTACTTTTAAATAGCAAGAGTGAAAAACTTTAATATTTTCATAATATCATTTCTATCATGATATGAAATCCTAAAATAAACTACATTCAATTTCATATCTTCTCATTAATTAAATTGCTAATTTCTCGTATTAATGAAGCTAATAGTCAAATTTTCATCATAATATTCGAATTAATTATCATTTAAAAACTAATTAAATTCGACTCTTAATTATTAAGACTTAAGGTAGTTACTACATGACTTACTTTCATGACTTGTTGATAATGTGGCTGAGAATCTATTGTGACTTACGAAAAAAATATATTTTAAAATAAATATAATTAAAGTTATCTTCTTCTTATATATAAAAATGAATCGCAAAATGTGTTGGTAAGCGCATAACTCGAGAACGGCTGAACCGATTTCGATAATTCTTTTTTTATTATATTGCTTGAAGTACGAGGATGGTTTTTACGTAGAGAAAACGTAAATATGTACCACGGGCGAAGCCGGGGCGGACCGCTAGTCTTATATAATCTCTTGTATTAAAACAAAGTCGCAGTCGCTGTCACTCCGTGCCATGTATGTGTATGCTTAGGTAAATCTTAAAAATTACGCAACGGATTTTGAAGCCCTTTGTTTTAATAGATAGAGTGATTTAAGAGGAAGATTTCTACCGAGAGCGCGAAACTGCACGCGGAAAAATTAGTTACACATAACATAAAACTCTATTTTATTGTTCACCTAATTTGAACATTACACATACAATTTTAACTCACAGTTAAACTAAACAGAACATATCCTTCTATTCTTTCAGGTGTAAGAATAAAAAGGGAACTCGGGTCTGGCAACATCATGATTACACAGCACTTTGGAGATAAAATTGTAACACCAGGAGAAGATGTAAGTTTATTTTATAGTTTAAGCTTGGTTGAATGGTGATTAATTACAAAAAAGAGTGTGTGTGCTGAGCACACGTGTCAGAAGTGAAACTTCTTTGGTTTCAAAGATACTATAATCGTAGCCTTACTCCATGACATGACGGTATTGTCATGATGCGATCTTGAAATTTTACTCTTAACGCGCCAAAAGAAGTTTCACTTCAATGTACCTATGTGTCATGAAAATGCAACACTGCTGATTAATTATATATTATATTATGTTATGTTTATTATTGCATTATTTCTTTATTGCACGCATAAATGTAAAAAAGTCGAATCTCTTTGTATAATAGAATAAGATAATATGAATAAAAGCTATTGTTAACACTTTTAACTAATACTTAAAATACATATTTATATTTTAGATAAGTTTACACTGCAGTGCAACAGGGGATAGACCACCTCGTTTCATTTGGGAGAGAGATGGAGTCGTTATATCTTCTAATACAGATTCAAGGTATTTATTAAATTATTGTTACAGAAAGCTAATATATTTCAGTTATTGATTAAATGCTGACTCTTTATTTTATTAGGAAAAATGGCTAGGTACCTATATCTTAGTTTATGTTTATAAGCCTTATAAGCCATAAGCGTGTATTTTTTTATATCGATATAGCGTTGGAATTATTATAATATTGTGTTTGATTTTCCTATTATAACGATCTTATTAGATAAGTTTACTTCATATTCAATCTATAAAATTAAACCCGGAAAATATTTCTCTAAGAAATCCACATACTTAGTAGTTTAAAATATCTATCTCTTACTTCTGCAGTAACGATTTTGACCTAGCATCACAAACTAGGTATTATTTTTTACTAGCGCTCCGCGGTTTCACTCGCGTGGCTCCGCTTCTGTTGGTCTTAGCGTGATGATATATATCTTGATAAATAGGCTATCCAACACCGAAATAATTTTTCAAACCGGACCAGTAGTTCTTGAGATTAGCGCATTCAAACAAAAAAAAGCAAACAAACTCTTCAGCTTTATAATATTAGTATAGATTGTTTTTTTTTATAAGTTACTTTAGAACATCTAATAAATATCTTCCAGATACATATTAGGCCAAATGATGTCCCCATCAGGCGTGGGCGTGATATCCCATCTCAACATTACACGATCGAGAGTGGAAGATGGTGGTCTCTTCTCTTGTGTTGCTTTTGAGAGCGACTCCAGTTTGCGACATACAGCGAGGATTGACGTTTATGGTATTTATCATTGCTATTATAAATGTGTGTGTTTGTTATATCAATTTTAGAAAATATTTTTGTCTTACAGGACCACCGTATATAAGAACGTTGCCACCAATAAAAGTACAGAGCGGAGATGGATTAAAATTAAGATGTCCTTACTATGGATATCCTCTCAGGTAAAACCTCTAATTTATTTATTAAAACTTGCTTTACTTTTTAGATCTTTAACGATATATTCAGCATAGAAAAGATGACAACGACGAGTTTTCTGACGACAAATTCTACTATAGAGTTTTAGCTTGCATAACTAATTCAAAAATTTATTTTGTGATGTGTATTTTATCTCAATTTTTTAAATCGAATCTTCCAATACACGTAGAGAAAAACGATTATAACAATGATTAACTCTAAGCAGTACTCACACAAAATGATGTATTTTGTATGCCTACAATTACCTATAAGTAGGTTTTGTATGCCTACAATTACCTATAGGAAGGTTTTGTTTGCCTACAATTATCTATACATATAGGTAACTGAAATAGCAACACACTTAAATAATTGAAAAGTACAAGTATTTTCACCAACTCCAATAAACAGGCCTAATTTTAAAACCACCACAATAAGCAAACTAAATTTAGTTAAAATGTGAACGATTTAGGAAATCATTTGGCAAGCCGTACCTGACATACCTGGCCTGTGAATTTACAGTTATTGTCCGACCTATTTGGCTCCATTGCTGGGTCTATCTGGGGACTGCATTTCGAGTCTATCTAGATGAAAATATTAATATTAGTAGGTATAATGCAGTACTGTATCGGAAGGTACAATTTATCGTAGAAGAGGCAAGAAGAAACATGTATTTGCAAGATTATTAAACAATTTCATGATTGATGTCAAACTCTGATATAACATAAAAATAATTGCCTTTTTAACAAAAAACTTACAACTTAAGCCTTCAAATCAGAACTAAACCAAATTTTAATGGGACCACATGGCACGCATAAGCTTTCAAATAAAAAAAAGAGTTAACAAAATCGATTCACGCCTTAAAATTTTTGAGGTAAAAAAGCCAAAAAACACTATCTACAAGAGAACCTACTCCTCTTTTGAAATCGGTAAAAAAGGAGATCATATTCATTAAAAAGTCTCTACAAAGCAAAAGGGACTGCCAATATTCGTTTCCACCAAATGATACCTGACCCTATGACATTTCAGTGACCTATAATTTGAAATGCGATATTTTTAAATAATTATCAGGGATCAGAATTAACAAGCTGTCTCAAATTGGAGTACATAATCTGTTTTCCAAACTTATACAACTGATAGACGTTAGATTTAAGTTTTATATAGATATAAAGTCTTGAACAAGAATTCTTTAAGCATCAATAGAGATTTGAGTATAACTGTTGAGAAACTGATCATAAACAACAAATATCTCTAACATTACAGTAAATTAGAATGGGAATACAAAGGCAAGAAAATCGTTAGCACATTATTACCACAGCATAGCAGATACAAACGAACATACAACAATAGTGATCATATTATAAAGAAGAGACGGAGAAAACGACAAATGCTAGAAACGAGTGAAGACGGGGTATTGAATATACCTCGTATTATTAAAGAAGAGAATGGAGATATGTATACATGTATAGTTTACAGTCCTTCAGGAGAAATGGCTAGAAGGTAAGGACATACAGAAAATAATATAGACAACGTAATATTTATAATTAATCTATATTTGGGACTGATAAGTTTTAATAAAGCTAATGAATCTTTAAAGGAGAATAATTGTAATGTCTTCTATATTTTAGTTGTTTATTAACTTAATGAATACACAATTAAAAGATAATTTTGTGTGGATTCAATGAAGCATTCATAAATTGTATCAAATTTTGAAATTACATTAACTGTGACATAAATTAGACACCAATACAGTACATAATACAACAGTTGATAATACTATTCATAATACTATTCTAAAAATATGTTTTTATTTTGTCTGACAACATTTTGCGCTTCTTTGCCTTTCTCCCCGTGGTTGCCTGGCAGAGATCACTGCATAGTGATAAGGCCGCCCTTTGTGCTTTTTAATCTTATTTTTGTAACCTTTATGTATATTTTGTTTTTTTGCACAATAAAGTGTTAAATAAATAAATAAATAATACTATTTTAAGAATTTGTGGTAGACAACCATGGTACAATGATCATATAAGAAATGTATTATTTGAAGTAGATTTTATATTAATACTTATAATATTTAGATCCTTCGAAATCCAAGTAGTTGAAGCGCCTGAATTAGATGAGTTACGAGTTGGTTCTGGACTAAAAGAAGGACAAATTGTTCAAATCACTTGCAACATTATAAGCGGAGATCCGCCTATTTTCTTCTCTTGGCTTAAAGATGGTATGAAAATACCACCGAATTTAAAGGTAAGTCTATTTTATATTAGTTTAAAGGGATAAACAAGATGATCATCAATAGTGACACAAATATATACCATCAGCAAGGCATTTTAAGTTTTTCTTTAAAATCAATATAGTAACAGCTAGCTGTGTCACGAGGTTTTACTCGCATTACTCCGCTCCTATTAGTCTTAGCGTGATGATATAAATAGCTTTCCTGAGTAAATAGAATTTTTAACACGGGAAGAATTATTCAAATCGAACCCGCAGTTTCCGAGATTAGTGCGTTCAACCAAATAAACCAACTCTTCTTTTTACTGCTACTGCTATGAACGAGTAATAAAGTTAACTTAATAATAATTTCACATCTCCATTTTAATCTATTCCTTTCACTTTTCACGCTTATCGAAGGTTTCCTGTAAATTGTAATTTTCATTTCGATTAAAAATGGAAAATAATGTATTCATAGCCCATATTGGATACGTTTCATCAGAGCTCTATTATAGGTACTTGGAAATATATGACCAGGTTTAATCATACATTACCAAGAAATATAATTTTATTAAGTTCAAGATTTTTTTTTGCTTTTTATCTGGGCAACTACTGGGTCTAATTAAAAAAATATTTATATTCGTATAGTACATACCTACATTCAATTTTTCTTGTTTGTACATTTATCAAGGAAGGCTATAGTAATAGTATATAATGAAATGCCAAATAGGAGTGGAGCAGTAATCAAAAAAGTAGCAAAAGGGGGAAAATACCTTATATATGAGCGGTTACCCCTTCACCAAAGAACTACTGGACGGATATTTTTGCCATTCAGGGGCAAATCCTTGCCTCTTTAAAAATTACTCATTTGAATTTAATTAAAATTATACTTGCTTTTGCTCGCAGACTCGTCGGCAAGTGATAATAAGCTTGTAGATAATAAAATAATTCCCTTACAGATAACAGAGAGAAGTTCAGAACTATTCAGTGTGTTGATAATAAAACGGGTGTCACTTGAACATTGTGGTCGGTACACTTGTATAGCGACGAATCACGTTGGAAAAGTCAATCAGACCACTGATTTGTATATTAATGGTAAGTGATACTTTTAATTTAGGACCTAAGATTTGCAGAGAAATAAGAGATTTCTCTGCATTTATAAACTTTGGAAGTGAAATTTCTGTGAGTTGAGATTAAATTTCAAGGTCGAGTCATGAAGTAAGGCGACGATTTTGGTATCTTTGTACCTTGCCAAAGAAGTTTCACTTATGACACGTGAGCTCGGCACATACTATTTGTATTAAATGAATGCGCTTAGGAATAAGTAATTAAGATAAATAGATACAGAAATGTTGAATTATTTGGTTGTTTATTGAAACAAATATGGTAACTACTACATGACCTATATGATAAAAATTATTAAATGAATTTACTTCGAAATTCGTAATGATGCAACCGCGAAATACGAAGAACCAACCACACAGCAGATATTTCAATCCATTTCCAGATATACCTATGTAATATTTTAATCCTTTGTGAATGTTAGTTACCTATTTTATTTTAATTTCATCATTATTATGTTTATTTTGTTCGATTGTGTTTGATTTGAAAGGTCGCGTCATGGCAATACCGTCATGAAGTAAGGCGACAATTTTAGTATCTTATCTTGCCAAAAAAGTTTCACTTCTGACACGCGCCCTTCTACTTTTATATTTTAGTATTTCCTGAATAAGAATAAAATTTTAGACGAAATTAGGTCAAAAATGAATCCCCTAAAACGGATTATATGAATACTTAGAGCGAAAGTGGTCACGGGCTGATTGAATTAATTTATGAATGTGTTCTTGCGTAAAATCAAATATAAGAAAATACAATTTAATGAATTGAAAATACAAATAGATTTGAAAATGAAGATATAATTTTATAGCTGAAACTATTTTTGGATTAACATGAAACATTTGTCTCTTTCTCTGCATGAGTATTATTGGAATGTTTTTGTAATAAATAATCATGGAACAGAAAGTTAAAATTCTAGCCAAATAGGTACTATTTCAGAAAAAAATACCGTTTTTTCATTGATAATAATCCAAACATTGGTCAAGTGCGATTTGGCATTATTTTTTATCATATTACACACATAACATTCGAACGCACTTAAGAATAACGAACCGCTCTACGCCAGTTTACACTAAAAAAATTATCAAAGTAGGGTTAGAATAAGCATTCGCTCCTTTGATGTAGCGTGAGACTAATCTAAACATTGGCCAAGCACGAGTCGGTATGACTAAATCTAACCCTCTAATTTTCAGTGGCCCCAAAATGGATAGAAGAGCCAGCAAACACATCGCTATTACTGGGTCAGCGTGGTGTCGTATATTGTAACGCGAATGGCTACCCAGTACCACAGATACATTGGATGAAACGGGACGGTGAGTTATCCTACTGTGGCAAAGAGATTATGGTTATACCTACCTTGATTTCTGGTGTTTTTATTTTATGTGTGTTTGTTTAAAATAAGTTTCTTTTACCAGTTGATTATGTAAATTATAGATTTACACAATGTATTTGTTATCTACAGGTATAGTGTCTGTTTGAAATATGTGTTTTTCAATCAACGTCATCAATTTGAACGAGCAAGTTTATCTATCGTGGGTCTTTTCTAGTTCTGTGTCTAGATTAACATGACATACGTCCTTCATTTCACCAGCATAAGGCATCTTACGGTGGAGAAATGAGCAGCAAAGAAGCACAATCGGACGTTGTCACGTTCAACTATCGTCAGTAAACCGATTTTACAGACAACCAATTTTTGTCTTATATTTCAGCTGCATTAGGAATCTGGCGGCCAGTATTAGACCTGGCCGGTGGTGGGGTCAGCAGTGCTCCCAACGGGACATTGCTCATTGAAGTCGTGTCACTTGCTGATGAAGGGCTATACGCTTGTCATGCTGATAATGGCGTGGGGGAAGCGCTTGCTAGGAACCTGTGGATTAGTGTTAATAGTAAGTAATTTAGTTATTGTTAATGATTGTACACTGACAATCTATACTGATATTATAAAGCTATGTTTGTTTGAACGTGGGAATCTCGGGAACTACTGGTCCGATTTGAAAAATTCTTTCAGTGTTAGATAGCCCATTCATCGTTGAAGGCTATAATTATATCATCACCAACAGGAGCGGAGCCACGCGGGTGAAACCGCGAAGCGCAGCTAGTCTATAATATAATAATAGAGTAATTTTAAGTGACGCCACATATTGTTTGAGGAACAGGGTAATTTAGAAGTATAAAAAGTGTAGCAAGTGTAGCTTATTAGAAATCCCTATCTAAAATAGGGGTTTAAAGTCACAAACGAATCAGTAACTACAGTAATAATTTATATCGTTTAATTAAATAATATTTATTTGTTTTAAGCAAATAACTATCATTTTATGAAGTTGTTGTGTGATAGTGAAATAGTGAATTGTTGAACAATTTCTACCCTCGTTGAACAAACAAATGAGATATTATAGCTCAAAATATATTCCCGTTTTCAGAACCTGTACATTTCGAGTCGATGGGAACAAATCTTACAACTAAAGTAGGGATGCCTCTTGAACTTAGCTGCAAACCTCTGGGCGACAGCCCTATCAGAATAAAGTGGACATTAAATGGCAACCCTATCGAATTTATTTCATCAAGGTATGTGTTATGAACGTTACCTAATTTAAATACAATGACCGCAATGTTTTAATTTATTGATCTGTTCTTGATTGTACCCGCAAAAGTTCATTTAATTTATTCGTTTAGTTCATTTGAAATAAAAAAATAAATAAAATTAAATGTAGGTAACATAGAATTAATTTTACAAAGGGCTCGAAACCATCTCTACCAGAAACATAATATTTGGATTTTGTAAAGTAACCATTAAGTATTTTTCATACGATAACGCCATCTATCATTACTTGATCAAACTTTTTGTTAGACGAAGAAAGGTGATATTCTAGACCATTCTTATACATTCCGTTGCTGTATAAGTTTCTGTATAAATCTGTAGATGGCACTGAAATAAAACGTCATAAATGTACTGAAAATTCAAGTCAATTCTGGCTGGTGTGACTTATAATATCGTCGTATATACCAAGGTTGCAAAAGTTGTTCAGCCTAATGAGTATTTTCTGTTTAATTTACAACTTTACGTGGAGCTCTAAGAAATTCATCATACATCATACATCTAATAATAATTATAGGAAAAATCGAATTATAAAAGTTACCTACTTGTATTTAAATTTTCATTCCTTTCTTTATCACTATTTTTGTATTATTAAATCTCGAAATTGTTCAAATTATTTTCAGAATAACAATATCAGAAGGTACCACAAATAACGGTTTAAAAAGCACGATAAATATTAATTACGTGGAGAGCAGAGACGGAGGGCAGTACGAGTGTAGAGCTAGCAACCCGTATGGAGTTGCCACTTATGCTGTTTATGTTAAAATTCTTGGTAAGTTGCTTTGAATTAATATGTTTAACTGGTGGTTAAATGACATATAAGATTTAAAATGAAATAAAATATGAAGTATCAATTTATAATGGAATTTTTAAAACAATTTAGTAGGCATTCACACTATCTACGAATCTATTAAAAGTGGTAATAATAATTATTATTACCACTTTTATATCATAATAATATAAACTATAAGCTATACATTATAATAAAAATTTATAAATGTATAAATAACTAAATGTGTTTTTGTTGGATAATCGGACACTATTTAACCGATCTAGAAAATCCTCTCCTGAAGGAAATCTTCACTATTATTAATAAGAGATGTAGTTTATATTATTTTTTGTAATTATTACTAGTTTATAGCCGGATCAAATAGACAAACAGATAGACGAACATTGTTAACCCATTGAGCCCCGAACGGCCCGATCGGTCCATGACACAATAGAATTTCTATTGTGTCTGTGATTCCGGGGCCTGAGTTATTAAAATGTTATTCATCCATATGCATTAAGTCAATTTCAATATTAAGTAAATACATTTTAACATATTTTTACACAATTTCAGAACCCCCCACCCCCCCTCTAGACCTCCAAGTGGACTCAGTGACAAGTTCGTCCGCGAAACTGTCATGGCGCGATACAATAGTGACTCATGTACAGTATTATAATATACAGTACACGAGTAATCATTACGCTGTATGGGATGCTGCTAAGAGTATTAATATTAGTAGGTAAGATATCAATAATATTTGAAAAACTGTCTTAATAATGGCGAAAACTTTAGAACAAAAAATAAATAGCATGAGAGAGAGAGATAGCTGTATTGTGCTAGGTAAAAATACTTAAAATAATCATTGAGTTATCATGTACTACGTACTAGAGAGGGCATCGCAACTAAACTATTTCTAAGACGAGTTAGAGTCAATCGTCTCAAACCATTTTTTTTTGTTACATTGATTGGTTTTAATTGATAATTTTATTCATATTTTTTTAATAAGATAATGTCATACAAAATGTATGACTCACTAGCCGGCCCGCTTCGTCGCGCTTGTTGCACAGATTTTGTTCGTGGTGTCTTCTCTATAATAATACCTCAATGAAGATAATAGAACTTTATCTTGGTAAAAAAGACTTGGTTGGTTCTTAGTTAAGGTAGGACAAAAGCAATTATAATTTATTACCATTAAAAAAATAATGTTTTACAAAATATATTAGTGTTGTATTTCTAATTCAGTTGATCTGATGAAATAAATTTATAATTACAAAAATGCAACCATTTTATTAGCAAGTAAATTAGTAAAGTACTTAAATGATTTTACCTTTTTAAAGCTATGCTGAAGTCAATTTACCATGGGAAAAAGTTATGGTTTGGGGCATACATATTTCAAATTTTCCAATTTTACCATATTATAATTATTTAAGTTTAAATTATTAATTAAATAATTACAGACAAGACACAGACATTCGTCAAAGCGTAGAACTCCGGGACTTACAACCCGCAAGCGAGTATCGCGTGCGAGTCGCTTCCGGTAACATGGTGGATCTCAGCCCTTATACTATACCTGTACATTTTACTACTTTACAAGAGGGTGAGTAGAAACAGAAAAAAAAGACGGGTTGCACTGGGGGAGTGCCGGCAGAAGTGAAAACTTGATTATTAACGTTCAGCATGTTTGATATTTTGGAATGGTATCCGTCTTACGCATGGAATATAAGGGCAAAAAAAAAACCATCCGTCTTACGCTTTTTCGATCAGGCCACGTGTCCTGACGCGAGTTTAAGATTTTATACCCAACGCCGCTAAAGAAGTTTTCACTTCAAAAAAGGACAGATATTAGGGTGCTTTTCTACCAATAATGTACGAGGATGTGTAGCAAGGAATGTGTAAATAACCAATAGTATCGCTTCATTAAGTTTGAAGTTTGTAGCGTTTAGCGTTTGAAGCGATACTATTGGTTATTTACAAACACATTCCTCGCTATACAGCTTCGCACATTATTAGTGGATAAGCACCCTAATATCTGCCTGTATAAGATACCTTTATTCTTTTTTTAACTGTATTATTTTGAAACTTTTTCAATAAAGATTTTTTGAAACTTTTTTGAAACTTTTACAACTTTCGTTTAAAAGTATTTTACTAGATGTCCATACATTTCGACTTACCTATTCACGAAGGTAAAGGCTTCGAGGCTTTTAAGTATTCCTTGTGTTCTTATATTTTAATTATTTTTTATTTATAACCATTCTAGCTCCATCATCAAGTCCTCTAAGTATACAAGTGCAACAAACAGACAATCCGGGTGAATTATTAGTATCCTGGCTACCTCCTAATAGAGATACACATAATGGAGCTCTACAGGGATACCATGTTAAAGCGGTTCCGAGGATCGCTGGGGATTCAGGTAAAAATTTCACTGCGACTATCTTAATATTATGATAAAATAACAGAAACAAATTAACGTACAAAAAATAGGAAAAAAATTTCAGCTGAAATTTTTTGAAAATCGTTTTAAAATTTTATTACTTTTATTAAGTATTAAAAATAATAAAATTTTAAATTATATTTAAAATTTATTATTACTTTAGCTAACGTAGTTATAATGACTAATATTATATATTTTAGAAGACTTATACCTAAAAATATTACTTTTCAGGGCCAAACGACACACACACAAAAATGGTGAAGGTAGCCTCTCGGAATGGGAAGCAAGAAACTTTATTGAGTGGTCTTCTAAAAAATACTAGGTAATCTATACTAATATTATAAAGCTGAACAGTTTGTTTGAACGCGCTAACCTCAGGAACTACCTACTGGTCCGATTTGAATTTCGATTATTTATTCGATTATTTCGGTGTTAGATAGCCCATTTATCGAGGAAGGCTATATATAGGCTTATCATCACGCTAAAACCAACAGGAGCTGATGCAATGCGGGTGAAACTGCGGGGCGCAGCTAGTGTAAAATATATTAAATTCAACTACTTAGTTCCATTTTAAACTTTAACCAAAACAAAGAAATAATGTAGTCTCTTTGAATATTATAAAGGTTCTTATATTTACATTTACATTATTAAAATTTCAGATATGCTGTATCCATAAGTGCATTCAATTCAGCCGGCAACGGACCATTTTCATTGCCCCAATACCAAACTACTAGAGAAGGAGGTGAGTTCTATCTAATTTAACACATTTTTCATTGAGGTACTGACTGATATACTTAGTAAACATATACAATGAATGAATAAATGCACTCTATATTTGCACTAGTAACAAACAATATAAAATTATACTTATTAGCTTTTCAATATGGATCCATCTTACTAGATGTAGAAGTGGATCCTGCCTCTCTATGGTCTTCTTTCTTACCAAACTAATCCTACTATCCGACTCCATTCCATTGAATTTCATAAAAATGTGTTCTGAATGTTTTAAAAATATGAAATATGTGAATTTTTTTAAGCTATTGCATAGCTTCTATCGCGGGCCTTGAGCGCGGGGACCGAATCCAGAAATTCCGTAACGAAAAAACCTCACACTCCCCACGGGGACGGGCGCGGAGGTGTGGCTTGAAGGCATAGCATGCAATAGCTTTACCGCGGCAGTCCCCGAGTGACACACGTTTTTATTAATATAAGATGATAAGATGATCCAGGAAATGGAATTAAATAAATTTTTCATCACCTATTTCCAGCACCAGAAACCCCTCCCTCTAGTGTCGAATGTCGAGGCGTTTCATCGACATCGATACGCATCGCGTGGCAGCCCATCACTAGCCATGGCGCATCACTACTCGGATATACAGTACATTATAGTACTGATGGTTAGTTATTGTTGAATGTTTATATATAAATTTTATGAATTAAGAAATATTTTAATAAGTGGCTGTCAAAATGTAGGGGCTTGTGTGTGTGTGTGTGAGTTTGCATGTAAGTGAGTGAGTGAGTGTGAGTGTACTGATGTATTTTTTTAGTATGTATTTTTTAATTTTGTAAATTAAGCTTTCATGTTGTTTTTTCGCCGAAATTATAAACAAATAAAAACAAAACCTCTGCACTCAAAAAAGTATCGAAAGCGTTGTCACCTATTGTTTTTATTTTTTAAATGAATTAAAAAACCTTAATTCGATCGTTATTTCAGATGGTCCCTGGCTTAACGTGACGTCACCACACACAGAGATGTACTTACAAAATTTGTTGAAATACACAAATTATACAGTAAAAGTTGCTGGGTTCTCAAACTTTGGTATGGGGCCTTTCTCGTATGCTGTACTTTGTACCACTTTGCAAGATGGTAAGTAGAATTTTGAAATAGTTTTGCTAGATGTTCTTAAAGAAAATAAAATTAATATTTAAATAATAAAAAAACATTATAATATCCTTCTGATAAATCAGTTTTCTATAGACACCAATTGACGGAACCTCTACGCAAATATGTGAGTTGTTATTGTACAAAAAAAGCCTTACAAATAAAAATGTCCTTGCTGCTGCTCGATTGATATTGGCGAAAAATTTTATCATAGCGCATCTTCAAACAAAAAACGAATGGACCTAATATAAGCCAAAAACAAATTGTCTATGAATATTTTGAAATTAAGCCTCCATTCTCAAATCTCTGTCCATATATACTAATATTATAAAGAGGAAAGGTTTGTATGTATGTATGTTTATATGTATGTATGGTTTTCACGCATAAACTACTGGACCGATTTTGATGAAATTTGGCACAGATAATCTTTAGACCCTGAGAAAGAACAAAGGTTACCTTTTATTGCAAAATATGTACCACGAGCGAAGCCGGGGCGGACCGCTAGAGTATCTACTAAATTCAATAATTTTTCAACTACATATAAACCAAAAATAACTTCTATTCCAGTACCAGGTCCACCATCAGCAATCAAAGTGGTGGTATCATCACCAACATCGATCATTGTCAGCTGGAAGCGACCTGATCATCCTAATGGAGAAATTACGCATTATAATGTGTATGTCAAACCCGTATCTAGGTGAGTTGATTTTAGATCTGTGTTAGTGTAAAATTATTGCTATTGGTATATTTAGTGACTGTGTATTCAGAAAATGTTCAACACGCTAAATAAGTTTTGAGATTCTAAGATATCTGGTTCTATCGTGATGTTTTCTTTTACCCCATCGAGTAGTTTTGAGACAACGTGTTTAGAAAAATTAAAATTGCTTTAATTTTCAAAATTAATGCAACAGTTGTGATAGATCGGTTATTTGCATATTTAGTTTCTAGCATATTATTTTCTACATTGATACAGATTTATATCATGCTCACTAAAGGAATAAAAATTATTATATTGTGGTATAGAATGCATCCTTATGACTGTCTCTATTTGTCACTAAGAAATGTTTTGATGTGTAGTAAAGAATAATAGTAATATAACTATAATATGAAATGCACGTATAACTAACACTAAAGTATATACTAATATACTAAATCTCACTTTAAACAAAATTTCAGTACATCAGCCCCACAAACCCACAGAGTAGAAGCCCAAGAGTGGAATTTACTACGACAACACAGTTTCACCATAAACAACTTAGTGCAAAACTCACAATATGAAGTGTTCGTACGAGCACTGACTATCGCGGGGGAGGGGGCGCCTAGTGATAGAGTGCATGCTGAACTTAGTTCTAAAGGTAAGGTTTATTTGGATTTTAAAGAATTTTCGTACATTTAAATATCATTTTGAATATTTCATTTAACCAGTCATATATTTTTTGAAGTATTCAAGTTATTTTAACTCTATAAAATTAATTTCTTACTATGATAAAAAATGAGGAAGTGTGTTTGTTTTGTTTGTTTGTGTATTTTTCTTTCAGCTTGAAAAAAAAACGATTTTATGGTTTGATTTATGTGTTTTAACTCTATGAAACCAACCCTTTCTTACTACGATATTACTATTATATTGTAACAATGCGGAATTATGTTTGTTTGTTTATTCTTCTTTTACGTTGGAAAGGAACGATTGTATGGTTTTATTTTTGTGTCTGAACGCTAGAAAGTGATACAAGGTACTTTTAACTCTGGTATAAAATATAATTTTCATAATGGGTAATTACTAATTATAATACCCTTTGACCGTGCGCAAAAAGCTAGTTAATAAATCATCACTTTTAAACTACGGTTTCCAGTGGTAGCCGGAGTATCATCACTCGGTGGTTCCATATCAGTGGGAGTGGGGTCGTCTCTACTGCTCGCGTGCGCGTGTGTGGGCTCGCCCGCCGCGCGCACCGTGTGGTACCACAACCACAACATCATCACGCACCATCCCAGGTTCACCAGGAACCACGATGATAGCCTGCTCATTAATAGTGAGTAGCTATATACACACACACACACACAAACACGCTTATAAACAGTGAGTAGCCTTACACACACACTTGTACATACTACACACATCTACATTCTCACAAACGCATACTCACACGTAATCAAATTCACACATATTCCAACTCACACTTCCCACACCTACACACATTTGAACTCATGCAAATCACTCATCACCCGCACTTCACCAGGAACCACGATAATAATTTCCTGATTAATAGTTTTTACACTACAACTACACACACTCATAAGCATTCCATTCCACACTCACACTTCCACACTTTCAAACTCACACACATTTATTCACTGTGAACTTCCACGTCCACTTCTAAATATCTATACTTACAAACAAAGATAGATATTCGACAACTTTACCAGTACAAATCAAACAGCGACAAGTCAAATTACACACAAGCACACACACACACCTCATACACAACAAAATAAAATTATATGTATATTGGTTTCTAAGAAAACATCACATATAACTCCTTCATACTTTTCTTTCAGATATAGATCAATCCCTCAGCGGAAATTACACTTGCCTTGCCAAAAACCTATACGGCTCTGATTCCGTGTCTTACGAAGTGACAGTGTTGCCAACACCAGACCCGCCCATAGTGCGTGTGACGTCACATAAGAACGCTTTGTACTTGCAGTGGGACAACCCGAAGAAAGTTAATGGGAAACCGCAGAAAATAAGTAAGAAAGCATTTTCAGTTAAAAAAAATCTATATTGTCTATGTATTTTATGTAAAAGAAATTCTTGTTTCATTACTTATAATTTGAAAATGACTGAACTCATTTTAACGATTTACATTATGCTTGATTGGTATCCGCTGGGATTAGGATAATAATTGTAAAAAAATTGAAAAAATCTCAAAAAATGTCTACCCAGGTGAAGCAGGGTGAGCAGTTTGATATAATATGACTGATTTTTTTCTATTCTAAAATTTTTTTTCTCATCCTAATAAGTTGAATTGTTCTACAAATATTTTTATAACGAGCGTTACAGTTGAGGCTGTAACGCTGTTATTCTGTCAGCACCAAATTCAAATTCAAATTATATTTATTTGCAAGAATGTAGTTACAAATTATAGATGTTTTTAATTACAATATTATGTGGCTAATACATTCTACCCATTGATTGGGTGTGCAAATATTGAAAAAGAAAGTTGATTAGTCTAATTATTTAAATGTACACACAATTCAATTTTCACAATTACGCGAACGCACTACGATTAACACGATTATATCACACACTTATCACACACAATTCAGTTTACACTACTTAAAAGTCATAAATTCTTCAATGTCATAAAATTGTTTCACCATCAACCAGTTCGTCAGTTTATTTTTGAAAAAATTTACTGGTAGTTCCTTGAAATTGTCCGGTATTTTATTATATATTTTAATAGCCATAAATATTACACTGTTTTTAGCTTTGTTAATTCTACACGTTGGGAAATGTAATTTGTTTTGGTATCTTGCATTCGCAACATATGCGAATTTACTTACCATATTAAGTAACCATATTAAGTAAAGAGAGGAGTGACTAATAAGAGCAGATATTATAATTTAACCTATGTCTTGCAGGTTACAATGTAACATGGAAAGAAGCAGGCAGCACTTGGCAAGTGTCAGACAGTGGGATGTTGCGCGGTCTGCGCTGCGGCACCAAGTACGCGCTGCGGGTGACGGCCACCAACGCGGTCGGCACCTCGCAGCCTGCGTATGTGGAGGCCAGGACTTTGGGGGGAGGTGGGATTAATTTATCTATTCCAGAGAAAATAGCATAAAAATGTAGTCATATATAGTAACAGTAGTAGTAGGAATAACTGAATGAATGAAAAATTGTTGAAGTGAAACTTCTTTATCGGGGTTGGAAAAAAATTTAGTGTAACATTTTTTCGTTACGCGTGACATTTTTCCGTTACGCGCAATCTTGTTTTTATTCCTTACACGCGTGATTGACATATTTCTGTAAAGTTGCATATAGTAAATTATTTTTTAAAAAATATGGTCATAAAGAAGTTTCACTTCTTACCTGTATACTCTAGTACACGCACACATTTTTTTGATAGTAATCGATTGTTATTTGATCCTATTTCCCAGAACTTTTCGAAGTGAAACTTCTTTATCGAGGTTGGACAAAAATTTAGCGTTGTAACCTTTTTGCGTTACGCCGTACGCGTGACATTTTTGCATTACGCCGTACGCGTGACATTTTTGCGTTACGCCATACTCGTGACATTTTTAAGGTCATAAAGAAGTTTCACTTCTTACGTGTGTACTCTAGTACACGTATACATTTTTTTTATTTTTTTGTAGAAAACATTTATTGTAAAATTGCTAGAATAACATGTTATAATAATCTTACAGTACCGATATCACCAACTACAACCGAATGGTTCTGGAGTAATTCGACACATATATACATCCAACTTAGTGGGTGGGATGACAATGGGTGTGAGATCACGAGATGGGAAGTTGACTATCGGGAGTATGGGAGTAAAGTGTGGAAACGGGCTGAGAATAGATTGGTAAGGATATATAATGTGTTAAATTAACTATGGTATCGAAAAAGTAAAAAAAAATAAAAGTGTTTGTTGTTAAAAGGCCAGCAGCACCACTACCAGCAGCATTAAAATCCTACTAATATTATAAATGCGAAAGTTTGTGAGGATGTGTTTGTTACTCATTTACGCAAATACTACTGAACCGATTACAATGAAATTTAGCACACATATAGAGGGCAGAGGCGGCTCGTGACAAAATTTTATGGGTGTTCACTTGAAATAAAACACTGAAAATACATGGTGTAAAGCAGTACATTTATCAAAAAAATTACTTATAAAGGAAATACCTACATACGTCTTTCTTTTTGGTGTGCAAAAATATCTATAACTTAAAGCGACAAGACATTCGTAAATATCTGTTGTTGCTTTCATCACAACCACACAACCACGGTTTTTTTTACATATTGTTCTGATTTAAACACACGCGTATATGTTTTCGTTTTTGTCGTACATTTTTGCGTAAGATCAAGTTCAGGCCGTGGCGGTCCCTTAGCTTTACATTCAAGACGAATTTGTAACGTTTTATCACACTTTTTAATGAACGCCACATTATAATTATTGTTCATTTTAACACTCACAAGTAATACTGATAAGTACAGGCTATTTCAACACATATTTTATAATTTTAATTAGAAAATTGCATGAATCGCGCGCGTGCATTGAAGTTGACTCGAGAGTCGAGTGTTTGTTTATATTATAGACGTAGCAACTGGCAACGTCGCAATCGCTATCCTGCCGGGCGGTAAAAACGAACCGGCAACGTTTGCGGGTGCGGCGCACCGAATTTTGCTACTTTTCCATAGAAAATCTTTTGTTTCACGCGCAGGGCTCTGGCAAAACCCTCTCTTTCACTCCTATTGGATTTCGTATTAGGAAATGTACTAAATCTTTTTTCATTGGAGCGCAATCGTGAGCGCACCGCTTCGCGCGTTACATAATACAGTAGGTATTATACAGGTGTATGGGATGATGGAATGATGGATATATTCATTGGTATTAACAGTAGTTTTAAAGATTACGATTGATTTTAAATAGTAATAATTAATGTTAATAATTAAATTAAGGAGTATGATTTTATTATAATTATTTATGGGAGTTCACTGCACCAGCGCTCCTTAGGGCGAGCCGCCTCTGATAGAGGGTAACTTGGATTAACACATAGGATAGGTCTTATCCCGGAAATCCCACGAGGACGGGAACTATGCGGGTTTTTCTTTGAAAACGCGGGCGAAGCCGCGGGCGGAAAGCTAGTTATATATAACACTAGCTGTGCCCTTCGATTTTACCCACAGTACTCCGCTCCTTTTGGTCTTAGCGTGATGATATATCGCCTATAGCCTTCCTCGATGAATGGGCTATCTAACACCGAAATAATTTTTCAAATCGGACCAGTAGTTCCCGAGATTAGCGCGTTCAAAAAAACAAACTCTTCAGCTTTATAATATTAGTATAGATGAATGTTTATCAGTCATTTGCTTTCCATAACACAAGTGAAAAGTTTAGTATGATCATTTCGTGCCGTGTGAAAAATGTCCTGAAACAATATTTTTTTTTTGATGGTTGATATTTTAAACTTACTCTGCTAACTTACTGATTTTTTCTTTATTTTCAGCCACATTTAGATTCCTGGAATACTTACCCTCTAGTGAGCCAGAACATAATTCTCTCCGACCTGCAACCAGCGCGCTGGTACCAGGTTCGAGTCCTTGCGGAGAACTCCGCGGGAGTATCCACGGCTATGTATATGTATGCTACTACTACTGAATTGGGAGGTGAGATTTTGCTATTTATTTAAAAATTGTGAAAACAGATTTTTTTGAAAGAAAAAGATTTTTTTAGAAGAAAAAAGGAAAGATTTTTTGTATGTTCTTTCATAGGATTGTATATGAGTATTTACAATTGAAAAACATTTTTAACTGATTAAAACGTGATTTTATTGTTGTGTATTTTCTAGTTTAGGAAAAGTGTACGGGTTCTTATGTTTTTGGCTTTTTTATATGTACATAATTATATCGATTTATTATAACCAATGACCTCTTATTGTCACCGTCGAGACAATATTATTATTTATCCCATGATTTTGACCGTTGTAAATCCTTTAATATTATTTTATTTCTTATTTTGTTTTAGAACAGATCAAGTTAACATCTCGTTTTAACTCTATATCAAATAATGCTTTTTTCAGAATCAATTGGACCTCCTTCTGAATTCATGGATCTGAATATGCTAGTGATTATCTGCAGTTCGATTCTTCTCACCATCTGTCTGTTTACTTGTTTGTATATATTTATTAAGAGGCACAAGTGAGTATGAAATAATATTTTTCTTTGTATAAAAATCTACACTTTTTTCGGAAAATGTAAATTCATACATAGTTAAATTTTAATATCAAGTACTTCCCAATAAAGTACCATTTATCCTCTTATATAATTTTTAGGATCAAATACATAAATGCATGTTTAGTTTTCTGCTATATCTTTTAATTCAAAATGAAAAAATTGTTGTTTCCATATTATATCATCACTAAAAAACTTCTCTTAACCAAGATTTATTTCAAATGTTCAAATTTACACGAAATTTTATACACTGTCACTAAAAAGCTCTCTTTTAATTTCAATCTAAATACCTTCACTTCATATCTGCTAATTAAAAAAGTACAATAATATGCAATATTTATTAATGAAAAGAATTCTTAAACAATCTGTACATTAAATTATAGACATTTAATGTATCTCTGTAATTTAATGTAAGTATATTGTCTGTATCATTTTTTTGGGAATAAATGTGTTTCTATTTCTATTTCTAATTTTCAGCCACGACAGACTTACCTCCTACCGCAATTCTCTGACCACCGAGTGTAAATCAGAGCCCGCTGCTAACACTCCGCCCAACGACACTAGAGTGTACAGCACTCCTGTACATTTAACTGCTGATAATAAACATGGTAAATATATTATACACCTATAAATATGTACACTTATACATCTTATACACCTAACGTAAAACTTTATACATTTACACCTTGTTGTATCCATACTAATATTATAAATGCGATAGTAACTCTGTCTGTCTGTCTGTTACTCAATCACGCCTTAACTACTGAACCAATTTGCATGATATTTGGTATAGAGATATTTTTATACTCGAGAAAGGACATAGGATAGGTTTTATCCCGGAAATCCTACTGGAACGGGTTTTTCTTTGAAAACACGGGCGAAGCCGCGGGCGGAAAGCTAGTATATTATAAACACATCTGTAATATATGCATTCAACGACACTATAGTGTGCAGCAACCCTGTACAATGTACATCTCACTATTTATAATAAACATGGTAAATAGTAGAAGTTATTAGTTATTACATATTGACCTTTAGATTGAATTCTCTGTAACAAAGGCGAATATGGACGTCTATAAATCTTAACAATAAATATGTTTTTACACAATGTCGAGTGAGTACACGTCTCGTCAAGTCTAAAAGTCTGTGTATGCATTCACAAAGCACGCACTCGTGAACAACAACAACATTCTTGAGCATTTCACTGCTGGTAATAAACATGTGTATTGTGTAATTTTACACCTTTCTATTTATTTATAACAATATGTACAATGCACATACATATCTACAGTTTTACATTTTTCCGTACAAATTATTAGATACTCTATTATAAAAAAATACTTTATATTGCAGAGCTATACGAAATAAGTCCATACGCACAATTCGCGATCGGTTTCCGAACGTTCGGACACGTGGACAACCAAGAGATTCCCGGGAGACACCTTCCCGGGAACAGTAAGGCGAGATATGATAGTGGTATGGTTTATTTTATCTATACTTCTATACTAATATTATAAAGAGGAAAGGTTTGTAATTATGTATGTATGTATGGTTTTCACGCATAAACTACTGGACCGAATGAAAATTAGCACACATACAGAGGGTAACTTGGATTATCACATAGGATAGGTTTTATCCTGGAAATCCCACGGGAACGGGAACTATGCGGGTTTTTCTTTGAAAATGCGGGCGAAGCCGCGGGTGGAAAGCTAGTATTTATTAATTTGCTAATTACTCTACTGGCTAAAGTGATTTTAATAATTTTTGTTTTTTGCATTAAATTTTATTAACACTTATAAAACACTACCTGGGACAAGCAACTTGCTCTTGATATCGCAATTTTTTATAAAATTTAGCATTTTTAATTTTTGAAGTGAAACTTGTTTATCGGGGTTGGAAAAAAATTTAGTGTAACATTTTTTCGTTACGCGTGACATTTTTCCGTTACGCGCCATCTTTTTCTTATCCCTACAACGCGTGATTCGACGTATTTCTGTAAAGTTGCATATTATAGTAAATTATTTTTTGAAAAATAAGGTTATAAAGAAGTTTCACTTCTTACGTGTGTACACTAATACCTACACGCAAACATTTTTTTACCTAGAGAAGTATAATTTCCTAAGAGTTAGTGTAATATTATGTTCTTTTTCTTCACAAGTAGTTTGAATCAACTATTAATTATTATTGTTGCAAAAAAATTGTAAGTAGTAAAGTAGTTGTGTGTAATATTTTTTTAATAATAAAATAATTAATATGTTGTTTTTTTCTTGTTCTAGAAACCAGTTTTCAGATGCGGTCTGAATCTGAAGACAGCGATTGTGTCTCGAGGACGACTACTTTGAAAAGTGCACCGAGAAGTAAGTTTATTTTAATATATTTAATTATCTTTTTATTGTTGTCAATCAATAAATCTAATATTAGGTACATGATGTTTAATGTTAAAAAAAACCGTGCTTAGAAAAGCAGAATTGTTTTATATTTAATTGCCATACTATTTCATTATTTCAAGTTATTTTTATTGATATTGAAAATATAATGTTTTGAATATAGCATACAGCCAATAAAATTTAACAATATTTTTACAATTTTTTGGTGAATAGTGAGCTTTAAAAATGCATTTTTTGGTAGTTAAGTAATAAGTTTTTATAATATTTATTTTCTTCACAGAAGCCTGCAGAATACCTCATCACAGGTAGCTGAAAGGAAGCAAGGACTCAAAAAATTTGAATAATTTATAAATAATATAATTAAGACTTTTTATTTCATGGGTTGTGTTTTTATTGTAAATAGTCAAATACATATTTTATTGTTAAAATACATTCTTTGACAAAATAGTTCTTTGCAAGCTATATAATATGGTGTATATTTTCTCATAATTATGTTTAACTCTAATAATAATGTACCTATATTTTTGTTTGTATAACTACTTTCTAAAAATAATAGTGTAATTTTTAACCGACTTCAAAAAAAAGGAGGAGGTTATCAATTCGGCCGGTATGTTTTTTTTTTTTTTTATGTATGTACACCGATTACTCCGTGGTTTCTGAACCGATTTACTTGATTCTTTTTTTGTTCGACGCGGGATGGTGTCGAATTGGTCCCATAAAAATTTTATTCGGATAGGCCCAGTAGTTTTTATTTTATGAGCATTTTTGTCTGTATTTGTAAATGTTGCAAGTGCAAGTTTGAAGTCGGTTGTTTTTAACGCAGTTATATAAGTTTTATTGCATTTTATAATTTATCATTCCAGTCATTTCTAGTCATTATTAATTTTTTAATATGTTTTTGAACAATGTAGTAGAACATCTACATTTTTTTATTTTTATGTACGAATTAAATGATATTGTAAAATTAAGTTTAGCGAATTCTTCCTCTTACGTATGTTAAAATACTTAATGCCAAATAATTGTATAATATAAGGTTTTTATCAAAGATTTTAAACTATGTATTTTAATGTAGTTACAATTTTAACTTATTATATTTTTGACATGGAAGCGATATCAAATACCTTTTTCGTGCTAGCTGTTGACTGAATTTTTTTGCTCGTACTTTTTTATATAATACATATTATAACAATAATTGATAATGCATTTTTTGTTTGAAAAAATTGTGTATCTATATTTTTATTTATAAAATTAATTTCTCAGTGTATCGCTTCCATATCAAATGTAGTAGAATAATATGTATTTATCTTCCAAAAGACTGATTGTTTGTTTACATTGTTTTGTAATTCAATTGTAATTTTTAATTTAATAGAAATGAAATTTCGAAATATAAACGTTAGAATTTATTGTGTTGTTTCATTTTCAAAGGAAAACCCATTCCCGTGAGATTTCCTGGATAAAACCTATCCTATATGTTAATCCAAGTTACCCTCTATATGTGTACTTAATTTCATTGTAATCGGTTCAGTAGTATTTGCGTGAAAGAGTAACAAACACACACACACATCCTCACAAACTTTCGCATTTATCATATTAGTAGGATAGAATAAAATCCTATTAAATAATTTATTCAATTAAATCAGTAAGCCATCACATCCTCTTTATTTATTTTTTTACAATAAACATAAGTCTATCTTCATTTTATAAAATTTAAATTAATCAATGGAAACTAAATAATATTATAATCTAATTTTTTACACTAACACAAGCTGTGTTAGAGTAAGTAAGTGTTGTAATGGTAAAGTCTAATAGAGTCGCCAAGTAAACATTTAAATATTAATATCTAAGATAATATCAGTTAAATTATCGACAATCCCTATAACACCAAAAACTGCTGTATTTAAAAACAAATACTTTTCATCTAGTACAGTTTTAATATGAATACTATAATAACCTATACATACATAATATCTAGACATTAGAAAAGCATAATACCTATCACCTATTTCACGTACACACACTTATGAATAGCCACTATATTCTCGTCACTCGTCACAACTCATTCAATCAGTAACACCAAATAAATTTATCACCAAACTTATGTAGGTATGTACCTACTCGAATGATAGTAGAAAACTCGATAAAACTTAATAATCAAAAAGTTTTCCCATAAAACTATTTTAAACTACGATTTTGCTTTTCACTAGTCGAGCGTAAAATTGGGTTCGTAGTTAATCCCATGTGAAATGGATTCAGGTAGCATCTGTTATGTCTTCACTACATAGTATAAAACAAAGTCGCTTTCTCTTTCCCTATGTCCCTTTGTATGCTTTAAAACTACGCAACGGATTTTGATGCGGTTTTTTTTAATAAATAGTCCTCCTCTTGTAACCTTCCTCTTGAATCACTATTCATACTTTATTATACTTTATTATATACATACTTTATTTTGATTTAGACAAACCGGGCGAAGCCGCGGGCGGTAAGCTAGTATAGCTATAAGACATTGTAACAGATGCTATCTGTTTCTCGTGTGGGAAAGTGATAGCGCTAGACGAATTGTATAGCTCTGTCTCTCTTCCACGCTGGAAATAATACTGCTTTAGGGCATGGTAGCGAGGCTGGACTTGTTAATCCGACTATAAGATAGATGTAATAATATTAGGGAGAGGAAACATCTGTAGGTTTTTCGATAACTGTATATTATCTCTTTTTAAGACTTTTTTATCCCCGGCTAAACCGGGCTAAGCCAGGAGAAGGTGAATTAATTTGATGAAACTATTAGAAATAAGAAGAAATGTACTATAAAGAATACAGCATTGAGGTATTATTATTACGTATAGAGAGGATACCACAAACAAAATGTGTGCGACAAGCGCAGCGGCGCGGGGCGGCTAGTAAATAATACACTTTGTAGATATTCTGCCTCTTCATCACTACATAGTATAAAACAAAGTCGCTTTCCCTGTCCCTATGTCCCTATGTCCCTATGTCCCTTTGTACGCTTAAATCTTTGAAACTACGCAACGGATTTTGATGCGGTTTTTTTTAATAGATAGAGTGATTCAAGAGGAAGGTTTATATGTATAATAAGATCCATTAAGTAGTGGAGAAGTACTGTTATTTTTGAGGTTTCTAATGTGATGTCGTAAAAAATTACATTTATTCCGCTTACATTGCAAACGCAGGCTGAACCCTACGAGTTTTATCAAAATAATGTACTAAGTATTATACACATTGAAAAGGTCTACAGAAAAGTCCGCGATGGTATATGTCTATCTCTTATGGATAACCCACAATAACTTTTTTTTGTCATTTACTTTTTACGACAAATAATGGCTAATTTTCGAAGCGATTTTAACCAATACAGCATTAATCCTTAACCAATTAAATACCATGGATACATTGTTCATTTAATATAGATCTATATGGCCCTTTACACCGTATGATTTAAGTGAATATTTTCGAAGATATTACAGATTTAAAAATTGCAGGACGTAGCGTTTGCGGCCGCCCGGCTATGTATTTTATACCCGTGCGATGCCGGAGGCCGGAGCGGGCCGCTATATTTTTATACCTATACAACGTTCAAAATTTTTCTGTAGTGTATTTAGTATCAGCATTGCACCCGTGCGAAGCCGGGGCGGGTCGCTAGTATTACTTATAAATTAAAACCAATCAATGTAACAAATAAATATTGTTTATCTTCACTACATAGTATAAAACAAAGTCGCTTTCCCTGTCCCTATGTCCCTATGTCCCTATGTCCCTTTGTACGCTTAAATCTTTGAAACTACGCAACGGATTTTGATGCGGTTTTTTTTAATAGATAGAGTGATTCAAGAGGAAGGTTTATATGTATAACTAGCGACCCGCCCCGGCTTCGCACGGGTGCAATGCTGATACTAATTACACTACAGAAAAATTGTGAACGTTGTATAGGTATAAAAATATAGCGGCCCGCTCCGGCCTCCGGCATCGCACGGGTATAAAATACATAGCCGGGCGGCCGCAAACGCTACGTCCTGCAATTTTTAAATCTGTAATATCTTCGAAAATATTCACTTAAATCATACGGTGTAAAGGGCCATATAGATCTATATTAAATGAACAATGTATCCATGGTATTTAATTGGTTAAGGATTAATGCTGTATTGGTTAAAATCGCTTCGAAAATTAGCCATTATTTGTCGTAAAAAGTAAATGACAAAAAAAAGTTATTGTGGGTTATCCATAAGAGATAGACATATACCATCGCGGACTTTTCTGTAGACCTTTTCAATGTGTATAATACTTAGTACATTATTTTGATAAAACTCGTAGGGTTCAGCCTGCGTTTGCAATGTAAGCGGAATAAATGTAATTTTTTACGACATCACATTAGAAACCTCAAAAATAACAGTACTTCTCCACTACTTAATGGATCTTATTATACATATAAACCTTCCTCTTGAATCACTCTATCTATTAAAAAAAACCGCATCAAAATCCGTTGCGTAGTTTCAAAGATTTAAGCGTACAAAGGGACATAGGGACATAGGGACATAGGGACAGGGAAAGCGACTTTGTTTTATACTATGTAGTGATAAGATCCATTAAGTAGTGGAGAAGTACTGTTATTTTTGAGGTTTCTAATGTGATGTCGTAAAAAATTACATTTATTCCGCTTACATTGCAAACGCAGGCTGAACCCTACGAGTTTTATCAAAATAATGTACTAAGTATTATACACATTGAAAAGGTCTACAGAAAAGTCCGCGATGGTATATGTCTATCTCTTATGGATAACCCACAATAACTTTTTTTTGTCATTTACTTTTTACGACAAATAATGGCTAATTTTCGAAGCGATTTTAACCAATACAGCATTAATCCTTAACCAATTAAATACCATGGATACATTGTTCATTTAATATAGATCTATATGGCCCTTTACACCGTATGATTTAAGTGAATATTTTCGAAGATATTACAGATTTAAAAATTGCAGGACGTAGCGTTTGCGGCCGCCCGGCTATGTATTTTATACCCGTGCGATGCCGGAGGCCGGAGCGGGCCGCTATATTTTTATACCTATACAACGTTCAAAATTTTTCTGTAGTGTATTTAGTATCAGCATTGCACCCGTGCGAAGCCGGGGCGGGTCGCTAGTATTACTTATAAATTAAAACCAATCAATGTAACAAATAAATATTGTTTATCTTATTAAAAAAATATGAATAAAATTATCAATTAAAACATAACAATGTCCTTACTTAACTACAAAAAAATTGGTTTGAGATGATCGACTCTAATTCGTGTTACAAATAGTGTAAGTGTAATAGCTGTTCTAGTACGTAGTAAATAGTAACTCAATGGAATACAGACAATATTATACCAATTCCATGAAATATAAAATGTAATGTTATAAATATTATAACTTAAATACATTTAAATTAAACCCTTTTGTTACAAAATCCAGACTATTGAAAACAAAATATTGAACAAAAACAAAACCCAATATTGTGCACTATTTAAACTTATAACGAAACTCCATTACGCCCAATAGTAAGTTTCTTGAAAACCTTTTCATTTACAAACAAAAAACGGCACAAAACATCGTAAAAGTTAAAATTGGGCCATCGATTTCAACAATCTGGAACATCCAATTTTACACATCGCCGCCTCATCCTGTTTCCAAATTCCGATGAATTGTTCATTTAAGGAAATGAATTTATTTTCGATACAAACAAGCTATTTTTAATGAAATTGATGTGTATGTGGTATAAAATTTAGAATTATATTTTAAAAACAAGCTTTCCGACCGCGGCATCGCTCGCGTTTTCAAAGAAAAATATAGTTCCCATTCCCGTGGGATTTCCGGGATAAAACCTATCATACGTGTTAATCCAAGTTACCCTCGTGCTTAATTTCATTGTAATCGGTTCAGTAGTATTTGCGTGAAAGAACTAAAAGTGCAAAGAGCCAAGAGGATGTACTTATGTGAAAATTATTACCATTTGTCACATACATCCTCTCCTCAGAAACTTTCGCTTTTTAATATTAGTAGGAGTAGGATGGGATGTAAAAGTTCAGATTAAAATTCATGATGATATGATGATGTCACTTTTTTAATAACGTCAGTGACAAAATTGTATCTTGATTATAATGATTGCAGACAGATGAAATTCATAAATAAATAAATACCTAATTATTGTTCATTATACTTATTGTTTCTTCCCAATGATTTTACTTTTCCTGCCCTATGAATCGGTTTGCAATTCCTGTAAAATTCTATGATTCAAAAGTGAATTAAAAGACCTTAGGCGCGGGTCAAACACAAGCGGCGCGGGCGCGGGCGTGCCATAAGCGCACCTCTTGAATCTGTTTTGCACCACGTCCTTCTTATACATTTTGTATGAAAGAATTTTGGACAGGCGTCGAGACGGCACGCCACGGTTGTGCCAAGGTTGCGCCAAGGTTGCGCCTTTCCAAAATTATTTCATACAAAATGCCAATAGCGCACCCGATGCACGCCGGCAGCGCGCCCGCGGCGCGCTCCCGGCACGCCCGCGGCGCGCCGCGCCGCTTGTATATGTCCCGCGCCTTATAAATCCTTGAGTTTTAAAATAAATTGCTATTGAATTCCTTCAGGCGCTACACAGCGAGAGAGAAAAATAAAACCCTGTTTTTATGACCTCGTAAAGAAAATCTATTAGTAAAACAGATATAAACGACCTATAGATGGTCAATAATTTTAAATCCTATCTCGACTATCCATTATAATATTATAAACTAGCTGTCATAATAGTACTAGATGTGCACGCGGTTTCACCCGCCTACAATATCGCAAAATCATGTACTTACCTATTTCTATAGCTCATTACGTATTTATTATTCTGATGATTATCAGCTTATAACTATAGTATTCCTGCTCATACATCCATTCATCCTTAATAATTACAAACTTTTGATCTAATAATATTAGTATGACTGACCGGTCGGCTTGGTTGGTAGTGGCCCTGCCTTCCAAGCCAGAGGTCGTGGGTTCGATTCCCACCCGGGCAAATATTTGTGTGATGAACAATAGATGTTTGCTCTGTGTCTGGGCGTTAATTATCTATATAAGTATTTATTTAAAAATTATATATTTATGTATGTTTATCAGCCATCTGGTTTCCATAACACAAGCGAAAGCTTAGTATGGGATTAGATCGTGCCGTGTGTAAAATTGTCCTGAATATTTATTTATTTATTTAGTATGATATACATACGGACGATAGTCTGATTTATGTTGCTTTTTATACGATTTAGTAATCTGTGATATTACGCTTTCACAGCTAAATTGCAACGTCCGAGGTAGGTATATAATATTATTATATTTTGTCCGATAGCACTCATTGATCACGTACATATAATCCAACAGTGAAAGAATTCTAAAATCGGTCTTTTACTTCCTGAGATAAGCACAAACAAACAAACTTTACAGCTATACTTTAGATATTTTGTAGTTGAAGGAATACGAAATAGCTATGTAACTTGAATCAGAAATATGTAACTTTATTTTCAAAATGAAGATGAGCAGAAATGATTTTTATCAATAAACCTTAAAAGACATTCTGCTTTTATCGTCACCAAAGCGACAATCTTTTATAGATAGAGTGTATAAAAATCCAGCAATACGACATTTGATTCATATATTCAGGTGCAAATGCTCAATATTTTCGCGTTTCGCAAGCAAGCAAGTTCCTTCGCTAACGACGAACGCAATCAGGGGATTTCGTATTTTTTCGCGTGAAAATACGAGTTATTTCCCAAAGGGAACGCGTGATGTTATTAGTGTTATAATGAAATGGATGTCGGGATCATTTGTTTTTTCTGTATTTGGTTTAGATTGGATAGTTTTGTAGGTTTATAGTTGCAAATAACTTACTTCTAGAAGATTAACGATTATTTAAATAGTAAAGTTATTTAGGCATTTTATGTGGTAACACAACAATTTAACAATATATAAAGGTAAGGATTTAGGTGTGAAATAAATATTTTAGAGGTAAAAATGTTATCAATTTTTGATAAGGATTATATTCTTACGTGTATGTTTAGCCAATAAAGGTATTTTTGATAAGGATTATATTCTAGTCATAAACGTGTATGTTAAGCTTGTGTAGGAATGATTTTCTAATGCAAACGGATGAACAGAATTTGGAGTTAGCTACCTACCTAATATTGTGGTACCTACCTATTATAGTAGATATTGAAAATCATGAAATTTTCTTTTAAAAAATGTTTAGTACCTATTATTCTATACTATTTAAAATATTAAGTAACTACCTAGATATTAAATTTAGTGAGTTAAGCATATTGTGGTTTTATTTCATTAATAACACCAACCCAGGCTTTTTGGCTTAGTCATTGAAGATTATTATAGAATAATATCAAATGCCTGAATAATATCAGTCGAATCATGTAAGGTTGTTATAACATTATAATGTGAGTAAAACCTTTGAAAAAACGTTTCATGATTATTATAACATGAAGATTGATCAAGATGAAGATTTTATAAATAAATAATAAATAAATAAAAACACAGTTCAGTAGTGGAGGCGTGAAAAAAAGACAGCCAGACGGACAGAGTTACTTTTCTATTTATAATATTAGTTACTTAGTAAGTTAGGATTATCTAAGAAAGTAATTAATTATGACCTGACCTGACCCTGCTTTCGTCCAAATTATTCAGACATATCTGTCAATCATTTGCCAGTAAAAAAATAATTGATTTCATTTATAAAAATCGATTTTAATTTACTACCAACGCAACATACCATTAAAATTGTATTCTCGTATACATATTCGCGCCTGTAAAACACACTGTTATACATATTTCATTCAGCATACAGGTTTTAATTTAAATGAACTATTCATACAAAAACATAATATGAAAGTCGAGCAAAAGCGCTTTTCATACATTGTCAAAAGAATATGATAGCACATGAATTCACAGATAACATAAAACTTTTAGATTTGTATGGCTCGCTGGCTATTTCGAAATTTCTATACGAAGCATTAGAATAATCAACTGTATTGTACTGTATGCTATTAGAAACCTTTTTTAGATAGAAATGTAAAGAGGAATGTACTAGAAAAACATAATAATTTTAATGGGTATATAGGATATTGTAAAAATGTATAGAATGGAACAATAGTTTTGAAGTCATTGCTCCCATGGGTTTCGTATGTGTGCGTGCGTGTGTGTGTATGAATGTAGATGAGTGTTTGAAGTAATTACATTTAAATTACAAAGACATTTTTTAAAAGATTATAATTTTTATGTTGGGGAAAGAATTTGTAAACAATTCAAGGTAGAGTTCAGTTCTCTAATAAAAATAATAAAAAGAAAATAGACAAATAATTTTTAACTAACAAAATTGAATCGATTCAGTTAATTACAAGTTAAAACACATTTATAACACAATATACAGTTTATAACGTGTTAAAGTTTTATGGTGCGTTTACATCAAACGAACATAGAGCTAGAGCAAGAACATTCTTTCGTGATCTTTTAGTGTAAACCAAAACTCGTATTCAGTGCTTGCTGTTTAGTATTCGAACGACGAAAGAATGCTCTACGCCTTTTTACACTAAAATAATTTGACATAGTGGGGTTAGAATGAGCATTCGCTCGTTTGTTGTAAATGCACTGTTATCGTTAGATAATAGCGTTCAAAATTATAATTCAACATTTTACATAACATTATATTAATTGTTCCATAAATTTAATTAAATCATAAAACACATACGTTGTAACATTGTTTATAATTAGGGATCGTAATAGGAGACGCGTCGCAAATTAGAGTTTCAATGACGTCATTAAACAACTGATGGTACTTATTAATTTAACAGACGAACATACAAATAGCATGTTTTAGTAGCTTGGGGATTTATTGTGCCATAATATTATAAGCATTGTCGTAAGCATATATTCGTTTCAATGCAAGCCTGCTATGATTGTCGTAGGTATGATTATTTTGGTGATCTAAAGTATAATAATTTTATTCGTTTTAATTCTAGTAAGAGTGCTTTTTAGGATCGCGAAGTTATCTACAGAAATTGTCTATTTTTTATATATCTGCAATATTTTTATGATTGATAAGCTAAACATACTGCTACGAAAATCTAATAGCCATGTTATGAAACTATTTGACCGTTTCCACTAAGCTATGTTGCGGTGCGAGTAAGATGTGCTATGAAGATGTGCAGCTAGAGCTATGCGATGTATCGATTGTAGGTGCTCTGCACATAGCACGCATCCTTCCTTATTAAAAACATATCTTGGTGAGACCGTTCCCATTAGTGCTATATGCATAAATGAGTATGATTGGTGGATAACAAACGCATCCATAGCATCGTAGCATACCCCGTATCTGGTGGAAAAGCACCCTTAGTGTGCTATTTTTGAAGATCGAATGTTGTGTTGGTAACCTAGGTATCTATAAAAAGTACTTATAGTAAGATTGATTAGTAAAATGATGACAAAATTAAATTAAATTAAATAAATCTTTATTTCAGACACAATATCCATATTATTTATTTAGGACAATTAACTATTTCAATTAAAAAAAATCATTACAATTTAACTATTTTTTTATTTGCGGTGTATAATAATATTTAATTATTTGCGGTGCCTACCTGTAATTTAGATACGTTTGTTTACTAATGTTTATTTTAAGTTAATATTGAATTGTTTGAACAAAAAATTATGTATCTAGTTGGTAAGCCTTTTTTAAATAAATAAATAAACTATTTACGGTTCTTACTCAGATTAAGACACTCAAAATTTGAGATTGAGACCAGCCCATAGAAAGCTTCTAATAACTCTATTAATCTCAAAAAACCTGCTCTAAAACCTAAAAACCTATAAATTAATCTCCCGACAAAGCTAGCAGTCTTTTGATTCAGAATGTAAGCCGCATATAAAATATATTTAAAACTTAGAATAAATTAAGAATCTGAATCGCATGTCTTAAATAAGAAATTAAAAGCGTTCGTACTCTATTTAGAAAATAATTAATATGCAAATAAGCTGGTTTGAAAGCTGCGTTAATTTTAGATTCTTGAAAGGTTTTGTATATCTAATATCTATGCTAATGCGTAATTCTGAGGAGGCATTTTGTTTAGTTTTTGGATGGTCCTTTGAGTCCACCTTTGAATGATTTGAGTTAATGATAAGAATGTTATATGAAACTAACGGCCCGCCCCGGCTTCGCCAGTGGTATATGTTTATGTTTTCTATCCATAAGAATCATCGGTACTTCGAGGAATATTATTAAAAAAAAAATTAACGAAATCGGTTCAGCCGTTCTCGAGTTGTGCACTTAGCAACACATTTGGTGATTCTGCGATGTTCCATTTATTTCTTTTGCAAGTACACTATAATAAATGAGTTTAAAATTATTAGTATAGGTAAAATAATGTTCAATTAGATGTATGCATTGATGCCTTAGCTCTATGCACACACGGGTAATATTATGATAGCTATAGTAAATGCATGCTCTTTGAAATTACAATAAAAGATTTATTATTAGTCTAAGATCCCACTGCAGGATTACTTACTTGGTTCATAGTTTTTTTTTTTTTTATGAAACCGAAATTTTCTGTATAATTAGGAGAATATAATATCGACTAGATTGCCAGTCAAAAATTGGCCGCAAGCATGTTTAAATTATAATACCTATGTAGAATATGAAATATGTCATATACTTTTTAGGGTTCCGAACCTCAAAGGCAAAACCACCAACCAAAAACCATATAAGATTATTACAGATATATTGTCCGTCTGTTTCTCTATCTGTTAAGACACTTTTTCATAATTTATATCAAACACTCAAGACTACGGTCTCTTGAAACTTATAAGCCAACGCAATCAGTAATACAGCCGTTTATGCTGCAAATTTTCACAAATTTACTTTATTAACACAGTCACACTAAAAGCATAAATTTAAAGTACCAACATAATAAAAAAGGGTTTGTTCGGAGTGCTTGGTGCAAGTTCGTAGTCCATTTTTAGCTTCATTTTAAGTTTTACCTTAGCAGTGAAATATAACGTATTCTTTATACCATGTCAGTCACATACACTCTCAAAGACAAGTACTCCGAAAAATTAGTGATTCCACAGTCAGAATAGTTAATATTCACCCTTCATACATCACATTTAGTATTCTCTTTGGTTCAGGAATATTGTATGATCTGTACGGTATTAGCTAACTTGTTAGTAAGTGCTATTGAATAATGTTTTATTTAAACCTTTGTTTTTGTGTTGTTTTTATGATATTGCTACAATATGAATTATATGTAGACTAGCTTGCGCTCGCAGCTTCGCCCGCGTGGTGTTTTTTCGCAATAAAAGGTAGCCTATGTTCTTTCTCAGGGTCTAAAGGTTGTCTGTGCCAAATTTCATCAAAATCGGGAGAGATGTTTAAGCGGGAAAGCGTAACAGACAGACAGAGTTTCTTTCGCATTTATAATATTAGTAGGGATGAGTAAAAAAAATAAGGAGTTGCGTAGCAAGATTATTTATGAATTTAAAATTCATAAGTAAATAATTTCTTGCATTTAAATGTATTGTTTTAAATCAAACACTAAGTAATTGTACAAGTACTTAAATTTGTGAATAAATTTTAGAATTTAAATACATGAGAAGGTTTTGATTAGTTTTCTATTAATTTATAATCTAACCATTGAAATAATTACTACGGAAGATTTTTAAAACTTCCTAAATATAAATTGTATCATAATACTCAAAACCTTGATAAAAGTAGATACATAGGTTTCATTGTTCTTTGTTCCTTTTAATAAAAATTCGATTGAATTTTTACGGTCATTTGTGCTGTACAAACAGCTACATATAATATTGAATGAAAATTCACAAAGTTTTGTTTGTATGTATTTTTTGTTCTTAATAATATATTTTTTTCATTAAACAACAGCTTATTAAGAACATTTTCTCTCTACAATACATAATAACATTATGTTTCATAATTATTGCACTAAAAGCATTGCTACGCTGAAAAAACTCATCACATTTTTATGACCCATTTTCTCGATAAAAATCGATCATTTAAAATTCACACTGCATTCAAAGTGTGAAAAATCAGATATTTTAAACAAAGCAAAATCCAAAGATAACGAGGATATTGTGCAAAATGTATGGAAGTTAAACTCAAACTGTGCAGAGATCGCGCCAAGAATAAATTAATATAGACCGCGAGAGCACGTTCAAAATCACCTGGATGATGTGTGTTTGGATGTGGTGTTTATTTAGATTTTTCAACAAAAGAAATAACATACGTTTACGTTACTTAGGTACGTTATTTTTTTTTATTAAGCACGTTGAGAGTAAAATTTCAAGGTAGCGTCATGGCAGTACAATCACGTCATGGAGTAAGGTAGGTATCTTTGAATCTTGCCAAAGAAGTTTTACTTCAGACACGTGTGCTCAGCACACACGCTATTTGTTTTAAAGCCGCTGCTGGTACGCGCCGGCTTCTGCTGCAACACACTCTACTTGCTTACTCGGCTTTCACAGTGGTTCAGAGTCAACATTGCATGCTCGTCGTTTTGCTCCCATTTTGATGATTCCTAAATCGAAATTATTTTAAATCATAAACAATAGCAATTAAGCTTAATATAACACATATACAGGGTGTCCCACTATTGGTATACTAAGCGCGAAGGGACTTGTAGTTTTGCATACACTGATCACGTAAAAAATACTTAAACAACAAAATTACGCCAAAAAATTTTTCGCTTAATTTTTCCTTGAAATCCATGTTTTCGTCTCTAGCTTTGCGCAGCCGGCATATACCGCTTCGCTAATGTGAGCATTTTGTTTATGAAAACATAATCTTAAACGATAGCTCACGTGCGGGTGGCAAAGTTGAGCGGGTTGCTTGTTAGGGGTGTACACATAGAGTTTTAAGAATTCATCTATTTGTCAAAAAAAATTCGTCTGGAATTTTATAAGTATTTTTTACGTACTCAGCGTATGCAAAACTATAACCTCCTTGGGGCTTAGTATACCGTTGCTGGGACACCCTGTATATATATAACAGCTTTTTATAACATTTAAATGCTTTCTTAACTTATTTTTTTAAGGAATAGAAGAGTTCGCGATAGACGGGAGATCGAATCCCTATTATTGATCGAATTTTTGCAATTTTTTCAGGACGCGTTGTGGGCGAGTACCATCTACCATGAATATTTCGCTTTGTTTTATTTATTACTTTTTTCGATCTTTTAGCGCCTCCATACTTCGCCCCTCGCTGTCCCATGTTTTAATCAGGCTGTCGTGGCCCGTGTCTCATCCCGTACATAATTCAAGTAATGAGCGATGTCACTCACCTGAACTGAAACTATGATATTCGATTTATGACGCCATGTTGTTATTTAACGGGTTTAAATCGTGATTTATTTGTTAGTGGAGAGAATAAATTTGTTTTTTTAGTAGTGGTTTTGAATTTATGTTTTAGTTTATAGGTAAAGGTGGAAATTATTCATGAATAATATTCATCGTTAATTCCGTTTTTCCATTTTTTATTTTTTTAGTTTCGTATGTGTTCGTGTCATACATTTATTATTATGTCGTCGATGGCGTAATGCAGAATGTCATAATTATAATTTTTATTGTGGTTAAATTATTAATTATACTTAAAAATGAAAAGCGTTATCTTGGTGAAACTTACGTAGTGGGTTGTTAGATTTCTACTTTCTAGTGATAGTAAAAGAAATAAAATTTGAGGTCTGGTTGGATACAAGGCTGATAACTTTCCAATAAAGAAAATTGATAATTTAATGAGATGTATGTATAACTAAATTGCCACCCGCGGCTTCGCCTGCGTTTTTAAAGCAAAACCCGCATAGTTCCCGTTCCCGTGGGATTTCCTGGATAAAACTTATCATATGTGTTAAACCAAGTTACCCTCTATTATGTGTGCTAAATTTCATTGTAATCGGTTCAGTAGAATTTGCGTGAAAGAACAAACACACACATCCTCACAAACTTTCGCATTTATAATATTAGTAGGATGCATCTGTTCCAAAACAAATTAGAGAAAAGGACTTACTATATTTACCTACGGTTTTCTACAATTTGTGTAAACTTGAAAAATCATTCAATTCAATATTGTTTTATTGTTATTTACACAAACTGTTAGTCATAAAAGAACTTCGTACACAATTTATTTATTTAAAACAGATTGACTCAAACGAATTAACTTAAACTTTACACTAACTAAACAAATCTCTTTAAGGGAAAGTGGGTCAAACGTCTGGGGTGCGATTAGTTGTACTAATGATAGCAATCCGTGTGAGTTTAGAACTATGTGACAGTAATGGTGATTTGAATCTTCAACTGAGTTCAAAAAGGTATTTTATGATTATGTAGCATTCGAAAATCATTATTACTATAATGATTTTCGAATAGGGAAGAAGAATGATGGTCTTCATAGTTGGTTTTTTATAAATGTAAAAAAAAATTCAAGCTATTTGAAAGAAATAATATTTAAGTACCTAATACACACGATCGCTCTTTGCCTGCGTTTTCAAAGAAAAACGCGCATATTTCCCGCTCCTTTGGAATTTCCGGGATAAAATGTAGCCTATGTATTATTCTGGGTCTTCAGCTACCTACATACCAAATTTCACTGTTATCGGTTCAGTAGTTTTTACGTGAAAGAATAACACACATACATCCCATAATAGTAGGATTAAATTTTTTGAATTATGCTTTTCACTGCAACTGAGAAATTCGATGTGCAAATATCTAAATACAATACTCAAGCAGAGAGTTGCTGGATTATGAACCAATAATATTCAAAGTAGTAGGACAGTTATTAGAATTACACATCTAAATATCGAAAGTTCTAATACAAAAGCACTGAAACCAGATCCGTAGTAAAACGTATTTCGATAAAAACTACAATGGCTACTGTAAAAAGTGACCTAGATTCGAAATTTCAGTACGAAACTCACGATAACATTACCATAACGTCCCCATATAAAATTGGAAGTAAAACTAGAACTTTATACAGCTATATTGATTTTGATTTAAATTTAAATAAAATAAATATGTAGATCAAACAAAAAGTATATTGTATTGTAACAATTAGGTAATAATGTAAATAGCAATCAATGATTGATTCAGAAAGCAATTATAAATAAGTCAGTAAGAAAATTATACGATCAAACTATACAGGGTGTCCCACTAAGCGCGAATGTAAGGTATACTAAGCGCGAAGGGACTTGTAGTTTTGCATATACTGATCACATAAAAAATACTTGAACAACAAAATATACGTCGAAAATTTTTTGCTAAATTTTTCCTGAAAATCCATGTTTTCTTCTCTAATTTCGCGCAGCCGGCATATACCGCTTCTGTAATGTGAGCATTTTGTCTATGAAAACATAATCTTAAACGATAGCTCACGTGCGGTTGGCAAAGTTGGGCGGGTTGCTTGTTATGGGTATACGTTGTGGGTATACGCATAGAGTTTTAAGAATTCATCTATTTGAAAAAAAAATGCGTCAGGAATTTTATAAGTATATTTTACGTACTCAGCGTAAGCAAAACTATAACCTCCTTTGAGCTTAGTAACAGTGGGACACCCTGTATATTCCATGAATAAACATGGATATTAAGCAAAGTTTGTTTTCAATGCTCAAAGCATATAATAGCCATTTCATATTTGATTAAAGTATTTAGTATCAAAATTGTAGAATCTTTATCAGGGTCGTTTACTAAGCTATCTTAAAGTAGTATTATTTCCAGTGTGGAACAGTGATGGCGTTAGACGACCTGTATAGCGCTGTCATTTTTCCATAATGAAAATAATACTGCTTTTAGACATCACTTGGACATCACAGGGTCAGGTTATAGGAAATTTTTTTTCTAATATGATGGCATTTTTTAATTGTCCTTGTTATTTTGTACAGCATTTCACATTTGTTTCACTTACCATTATAATATATAGTCCTTTCAATAGTTTGATTTCTAAATCAATATTAAAAGTAACAATATAAATATAAACAGTGAAAAAAAGCGTGTGTGCCGAGCACACGTGTCCGAAGTGAAACTACTTTGGCAAGATTCAAAGATACCAAAATCGTCGCCTTATTCCATGATTAGGATTACGATGACGCGACATTGAAATTTAAGCTCAACGCGCTAAAAGAAAAAATTGTCTTCCTTTAACGGAAATTGAACTTCGCAAAATTAGAAGAGATTATTATTACATTAAAAGAGTAACTATGCAGTTTCCTGCTGTTTCTTCTCCATAGATACTGCTTTCCGAATCGGTGGTAAATGTAAAAATACGTAATGACGATTCGAAAGTGCTTCTAAAAGAAGTCTAGTTGAATCTAAATAAATAAATGTTTTAGTTTGAGTTTATAATTACCTATTGATATTTTGGTGTTATTTTTCACTTTTTTAATGAGCGAAAATGACAAAATACCACTTGATAAAATCCCACGTTCGTATTAACGTTAAAAGCAATAAAATAGTGGTGCAAACGTCACCCCGTTATGCTAATATACATCTTTTACATTCAACGCACAGCGTCGATATTTCACAGCGAAATCTGCTAACGTGCAGATAAAACGATTATAATAGGATTTATGTGATATTCTGTCGAACAATGGAATGGTATAGAAATGATGAATTTCATGTTTAGACTTCGATTTGTGGTATGTGTCCTACTGTACTAATATTATAATGCTGAGAGTTTGTATGTTTGAACGCGCTAATCTCAGGAACCACTGGCCCGATTTGATAAATAATTTCAGTATTAGATAGCGCATTTATCGAGGAAGGCTATAGGCTATATGGCATGGAGCCAAGCGGGTGAAACCGCGAAGCGCAGCTAGTATTATAAATGCGAGTTTATGAGGAATTGAGGATGGATGTATGTTACTCTTTCTAATGTGTATGTAATATGTTTGTTACTCTTTCACGCAAATACTACTGAACCGATTACAATGAAATTTAGCACACATATAGAGGGTAATTTAGATTAACATATAAATTGGAACTATGCGGGTTTTTAATTGAAAACGCGGGCGAAGTCACGGGAGTAAATATATTATTGTTAAATATTGTATAGGTGTATACTTACTCTAAGAAGAATATGAGTCAGAAGAAGTTAGATATGCACGAACTAGTGAAACATGCTTATAGCATGACTTATAATTATTTGAACTATTTATAAAAGACTAGCTCAGAGTTTAGTCCATTGAAAAGTTACATTTGGGGTTGCGTTTTTTAGAGGACGCGATTTTATTTTTTTGAAGTGTAGGGGGGGTCAGTGTGAAGCTATCACCAAGTTTGTGGGGTCGCCACCCTTGTCCCACGGCCGCCATCTTGAAAATAGCGGTTGAAATGGTTTTTACGATATATCTCTTAAACTATTTATCTGATAATAAAACAATGTTAACATTATTTGTTGCAATTTAAATTTTCTACAACTTAGCTTCAATAACTTTTTGTCGTAGAACTACAATAAACAAAAAAGTTATAGGTAAGCGAAAATGTTCAGAAATTAGAGATGTTTATATTTTTCAATAAATCTTTTTTTTATAAGTTTACGAAGAAATTATATCAGACCATTTTTGTAGATTGTTTTTCGAAGAACAACTTTTATTTACAACATTTTTTCATTAAGTAAATAGCTAAGATTTTACAGCCCTCCGAAGTGAGTACCATTTTAAGTACTCTTTACTATACAGAATAGGTACGATATATTATGTGTGTAGTGTGTACTAATAATAATTTGTAACAAAAAAACAAACCAGTAATTATTTTTTTTGTTATTAAGTATAATATTTTTAATAATTAATTTTACAATATTATTAATAATTAATTATTGAATCTTTTCCCCACCACCCAGGAGGTAGAGTCTGGAAGTGCGTTTTTTTTACGTCGAAAAGCAGGGCTGAAACCGCTATTTTCAAGATGGCGGCCATGGGACAAGGGTGGCGATCCCACAAACTTGGTTTTAGCTTCACATTGACCCCCCCTACACATCAAAAACATAAAATTGCGTCCTCTAAAAAACTCAAGGTCAGGCCTAAAAAATGTAACATTTCGATGGACTAGTTGTCATTATGGCGACTGCATAACATAACCATAAGACAATATGCATGTCTAAAAGAAAACACATCATGAAGTCAATCCACTGCAAGCTAGGCTAGGTATATATTCCATGAATAAACATGGATATTAAGCAAAGTTGGTTTTCAAAGCACAAAGCATATAAAAGCCATTTCCATTCCATACAACGCACTCAAACACCTGAATATCGACAGATTGCGGCTCACACTTACAAAACGATCCGGGTTATTTCCCGCCTGAATGCACTCCGAACACTCTAAACCAGACAAATATAAACCTTATTCCCTAGCAATAAGGTTTAATATAACTGCAAAAGTAAGTTGGTGTTTGTAATGAATAAACTTTGGAAAATATTATTGCACGCGATTTTGCACCTTATCATGATGTAGCAAAGTCTATAGTAGCTGTAACAATAAAATGGTATGGTTTCCTACATTCTGGCTTTTAATTTCAAATTACTCTCTGTTGTATAATCGATTATAGTCTTTAATTCTATAGGAACAAGGTTGATTTAAATTTCAAGTATTGGAAAAATCACGAGATACATTTGGTTTGAAATGTAATGTTGATAAGGCGTTTATTCTGATGTATTTTCACGGAATTCGATTGAAAGTGGATGATAATTGTGAGCAATTGTAGGTATTAATGAAATTCTTTCAGTAACATACCTACATTCTCTTATTAATTCTGTCTTAATTATATTATTTTTTTTCGAAAAGTTTTCTTTCATATTCCAAATAACAGTAGGTATCTAATGGTTGTATTCAAAAGAATCTCGATAGCCTTCCTCGATATCTGGCTGTCTAACACCGAAATAATTTTTCAACTCGGACCATAGTTCCTGAGATTAGCGCGTTCAAAGAACAAACATACTCTTTAGCTTTATAATATTAGTATGGATGATAATATTATTACCACAGTATTACAATATATAGATATTGTAATACTGTGTTATTACTATTTACTAGTTATAAATACCGAATGCTGTTAACATAGGTAGTTACTATTTGTGGCAAAAATGAAAATTATCATGGTAGGTATAATCATTTACCATCTAGTTTGCGTAGGCTTTTAGAATAGTTTAATTTATTTATTTTTATTTTATATTTTATTTTATATAGGTATATAAAAGGTACCTCTACAGCTGTTCTTATATAAATTATACTAATTAAAAACGCCATTTACAAGGCACACCATTATAATAGTCAAATTGTGTGACAAAAAACGGCAAACGGTCCTTGTAAGGACACAATAATTGTTTTCTTAGCAAATACCCAACATAATAATATCTATTTCTGATCATTCTAATGTCCCATAATTTACCCAATATAATATATCTAACTACCTATATCTATACAAATATTATAAAGAGGAAAGGTTTGATTTTTTGTTTGTTTGTTTGTTTGTATGAATTGAATAGGCTCCGAAACTACTTGGCAGATTTGAAAAATTCTTTCACTGTTGGAAAGCTACATCATTTCTGAGTGACATAGGCTAGGTTTTATCCCGGAAATCCCACGGGAACGGGAACTATGCGGGTTTTTTTTTGAAAACGCGGGCGAAGCCGCAGGCGGAAAGCTAGTCTTTTATATTTTGATATGAGAAATGTCACGTAAAAAAGCGTAAAAATAAGAAAATTGGATGAAATCAGATTAACATGTTTCATGTTTTCATGTATTGTGATATTCCGCACAATTGTGTTATTTTTAGAATCTTGCCATTTTCCGCCCTGTATAATTGTTTTTCCCCGCGAAAATGGATGTTTTGTAAGTATGTCGGTACATGTATTATACATTAGGTACCTGCCCTTCATGCCCCATCTTAACCTTTCACCCTGTATAGTACCTAAACGAATGAATGCATGGTTTATTTCAATTAAAAGTTTTGTTACAATGTTTATCTTAGTGATAACTGAAACTAAATGCAGCAAACCGCTGGATTTTGATTTTAACTTTTGGATATCAGTAAATATTTAAGCTCATTCCAAATTTTAGTTAAATGTTTTAAGTTTTTGTTTCAGTCGAAATTTCGACCAATATACATAATATGATAACTACACACACATAGAATATAGATGATAGTTTGAATTAAGTATCATTGAGATATACATATATGGAGACGACACCGCCTACATCACTTATGTTCCGCTCAACATACGCCACATGACGTATGTTTAGCGGTTTTTTTTAATGGTTTTAAAGTGAAACGCATCAAATATGCCTTCGTGTGTGTTACGATATTGCACAAATAATACAAATAATACGGAAATGTGCAAAGGAATAACTTTCATCGGTAAGAACCTAACTAGATAATAATTTTTAAAACTCAGTTAGAGCAAAAAAATGGCGCACAGATTTTGTTCGTGGTGTCTCCTCCATACGTATAGTAAATTATCTCAATGTTAAGTACCTATATTATTTAGATAGGTAGTTATCCTTATAAAATACATCCTATAAAATAGTAAACAAGCTTTTCTGTATTTATAATAGCTATCATAAAGGTGATATGAATCGTCATTTGGCTTGAATAATAAGTGAATAAACTCTGTTAAAAAGTCTATTTTTTAATATTAATCCTTCTGCCTCTATACAGCTGAAAGGTTCCAATATCATAAGCACATTAATGCACATTGCATACCAGCAGGAAATCTCAAATCCAATACGAAATAATGCATTATAAATACGAAATACCCTGCACCACGATGTCAAGCAGTATTAAATCCAGTGTGCGAAAGGGACAGCGCTATACAGGTCATCTAGCGCCATCCCTTTCCCACACTGGAAATAATACTGCTATAAGGTTACTGAGCTCCGCCCAGCGTCGGCTAAAAAGCTTAAAAAGATTTCCTTTTGTTGGCGCTCTGAAATATTTTCTAGCTGTTTTGCAATTTGCTTCGAGTGATATATTTTGGTGGGCGAATTCTGAACGACTTAAATTCGTGAAACAAGTCTTTATATTACTTACCTATATCTTATTCTTTCTACTTAATATAAGGACATTTTAATTTTTGTCAAATGTTGTTACCAAATTAAAAATAACATTACGTACCTACCTACTTAAAAATATATTTTTTCCAAACAATTTTTTGATAATATAGTTTGCACATTACACAGATTCAAAAACACATTTATCAATGAATTTTATTTAATTATATTTGAATTTTATTGTCCGTCCACCTTTTCTAAGGAAAACCCGCATAATTACCTTTCCTGTGGGTTTTCCGGGATAAAAAGTACCCTATGTGTTATTCTGGGTTCTCAGCTAGCTACATAGTACTGTATAAGTATCAAATTTCATTGTAATCGTTTCAGTAATATTTGCGTGTAAGTGTAACAAACATCCATTCGCATTTATAACATTAGTAGGTAGTAGGTATACTCAGATACTCAACACAAGGAAACATGTCTTGTTAAGTTGTAACGTAAAGCACCGGAACGCCTCAAGGTGGTTGTAAAAATGAAATATTGTAAATAAACAAAATCCCCAGTAATGCCTTCTTGTAATTTCGCCACAATCCACGGAATTTGGCACGCTTCCAAATCGCGTTACCATGTGATATCACGCCTGTTATATTCTACTGTTACATAAATGATTATAGTGATTTTAACCTGTTATTTTTTGTCACTAAGTCTAAGAACACATTAAACATCAACAATTGATAAAATTGTAATTGTCTCCCGATGTAATCGATTAAATTGTATTTTATGGATTTTTAATTCTACTTTGCATAATAATTAATAATATGTATTAATGAGGTGTGATTTGTGAAACCGCTTGAATTTCTTTCTCTTTCTTTTGTGTTCTCTCGCATTTTTTTTCTTGAAATTGTGCTAAAAACACAAAACATACTTACTAGGTATCATAATGAATATGAATTGAAAAGCAGTAACTTACGTTCCTTACCACGTTTTAAAGGAGTATTTATCAATTAAAATAGGTACATATTCAGCTATAGAAAAGATGAATATTTATAGGTATTTCTAAAAAAATCTAGACCTTTCTATAGACATAAAGGAGGAAAAACACCAATACATTGTGTTGTTGAATCTCAAGGGGATAAGGCATCGTTCTCGGTGAAAGCTCTGTGTTTTTTTTCATCCACTCTAGGCAAATCCTTAATGAATTATACACCTACAACATCTCCATGAATCACTCTAATAACACAAATAAGACATGACAAACATGCTCTGAATAAGACCTATCAAAACTTAAGTCAATTTAGGAACATAAAGGACCGATTTTACTTTCTTATTTTAGCTTATATCGTGAGGAAACTCGGCCAGCATGGTGGAATATGGCTTGTAACCACATAGGAGGTCTGTGTCCCAGCAGTGGGAACGTAGGTACCTATCTGGTCTGATGATGATTAAACTTAGTTACATCATTATTTAACGAACATAAATGGTAAAAACAACACACCCAGAAGCTGCAAAGCCACAATAAATAAAAAATTCATACAATTACACCATTTTTACACATTTCATATATATTCATATATAAGTAAAGCACGTTTCCATTAAATTCGAATACAATGCTAGCAGTGACACGGACATAAAGCTGACACTAATTGGGAGCTGTCCAGGCTTCGCTGAGAAATGATCAAAATAGCTGTATTTTGTTATTGTTTACAAAAATGGTTATTAAGGTTTGGAGGAGAATAGAAATAATAGTACCTATATGATTATGTATTTTTACTTTTATTTATCGAGAAATTCGAATTATTAAGTATTATATAGCGAAAGTTTATGAAAATCTTTATGAGTTTTCGTTTAAATACTTGTATTCAGAACATTCTGACCATTTTTGATTGCCTTAACGACAAAATACTTTGGTTCTTTTTACCACAAATACATATTATACCTATATGTTTTTAAATGAAACTTCTTTAGGCGCGTGGAAAGTGAAATTTCAAGGTCGCGTCATGGCAATACCGTCACGTCATGGAGTAAGGCAACGACTTTGGTATCTTTGAATCTTGCAAAAGAAGTTTCACTTCTGACACGTGTATTCACCACAAAGGATCCTAATTTTTCCATGCCATTTTTCACAATTTCCCCTATAAATGTGTAGAAATGTGCTTATTTCATACAATTATACACATAACTTCTGTATATGTCTACATGCCATGGTCACAAAGCCACAGTAATTGGAGCCTATCCTGGCGAGAAGCAAGATAGTGTTATTATTATTGCCTTTGAAATAAGCTTGCCTTAGGTATGAAAGGAAATAAGTTTATTTGTTATAGAAATGTAGAGAATAAAACACAATTAAATTGAAAATGTGAAAGAAATAGCAGAAATTCTATGATCTGTATTGAAAAGAGTGCCTAAATAATAATTAGTCACTGTTGTAACTGCATAGGTATGCTTGTTATGATCGTGTTATAGTGATCGTAAAAAATGAAAATATTACAGAAATCTCTAATTAAAATGTTATAAATATTCTGAAAATTTAATAAATCGGGACGTGTGTATGTTTGTTATGTTGATTTCTTAACGCTTAAAGCGATTAAGTATAATATTTTCAACATCGTTATAGTCCAAGATCTGAAATCAAAATATGAAAGACTTTTTAAGCTAGCTAAGCTTCTATCGTGGGCCTTGAGCGCGGGGACCGAATCCAGAAATTCCGTAACGAAAAAACCTCACGCTCCCCACTCTGACGGGCACGGAGGTGTGGCTTGAAGGCATAGCATGCAATAGCTTTACCGCGGCAGTCCCCGAGTGCCACACGTCTTTTTTTTATTAATAAAAAGACGTGTGTTTTAATTAATAAAAATAATTTCTTTTTGCCCACATCACACATCCTATTGTTGATATCCAAATCTCCTATGTAATACAATTTAGGTAAGTACTACAATCTACAATATATAACTTTGTATGTATGTAGTGTAGGCTATATAAATGTAAATTATGTATGTGTGCAGCTGCAACATTACACTTTAGTCGATAACAGCTTCTTAGAAGTTGGTAACTGTACGATAAAATCAATCAAATACATTTTGCATTAACTAGTAAATGCTTGCGACTTTGTACTGGTTATTTGATAATAATATAACACTTATTATGATTGTAAGAACCCCTCTATCATATTATGAAAGTAGGATTTAAATAGGTTCAGCCCTTCAGGTTATAACGTTTTTTCAGCGAATTAAAATAGTTCAGAAAATATGGCAGAATGCAGAATACTATACAGGGTGTCCCACTATTGGTATACTAAGCGCGAAGGGACTTGTAGTTTTGCACACACTGATCACGTAAAAAATAATTAAACAACAAAATTACGTTAAAAATTTTTTGCTGAATTTTTCCTGAAAATCCATGTTTTCTTCTCTAGCTTCGCGCAGCCGGCATATACCGCTTCTCTAATGTGAGCATTTTGTCTATGAAAACATAATCTTAAATGATAGCTCACGTACTTGGTGGCAAAGTTGGGCGGGTTGCTTGTTATGGGTATACAGATAGAGTTTTAAGAAGTCATCAATCTGAAAAAAAAACACGTCTGGAATTTTATAAGTATTTTTTACGTACTCAGCGTATGTAAAACTATAACCTCCTTTAAGCTTAGTATACCAACAGTGGGACACCCTGTATACGGAATATCGCTTAATGATAGTTTTTATAGAAAATGCAATCACTGCGCTTAATCTGAAAAACTTTCTTTATAAAAGAGTTTAAACTTTTAATTTTTTATAATAGTAACTAACTTATTTAAACAATTTCATAATTTTAAAAAGAAAGGAAAAGAAAAAGTGTAATCCAGGCTTATATCGAACATAACACACGTATTCAACAGAATTTATTGGAAATTTTAATGTATAAGAGCTTTTTAACGATACTTTTCTCAACGTAACGCTTTAAAGTTTTCTTACTACATATTTTATTTACATGTTAACATGTATAATTGTATAATACTAATAAAACTAAATTGCCTTTATATAAAATAAAATGAAAATCTTTATTATATTTTCAAGTTTTGTTAAAATTGTTAACATATTACATACTAACTTAATTTAAAGAAAACACGGTAAACCACGAATGTAAGAGTTACCTATCTTGGATATACGCCAAACTTGTTGTTAAAATTTAAATTGATTTTATCGCGAATATAGTACAGTTACAATTTCTATTTATAAACAAATTATTTTTTTTGCTCTTTTTGTCATTTCTTAGTACTAATGCTTCAAAAATAACATGGATACTAATAGACTAGAGTAGATAATTTTTGAAACAAAAAAAAATCGCAGTCGGATGAAACCCATTAGAAAAGGAGAGGAATATGATAAAAATAAAAGGAAAAATAAATTACGGTCAATCCGAGTTCGGGAAGTGGGAGGGGGCAGCTTTTAAGAGAGAAAAATGGTCTCTCTCGATTTCCGACAAAACTACAAGTCCTACGGACAAAAGTTCAATGGCAAAGTTGTAGGTAATAAAAGGATCTACAACTTTTGTATTTACAATTTTTTCACATAACCTCAAAATTTAGGTGAAAAATTCAAAAAACCAAGTTTTTGGTTTTTTATTTTTATCTACTTCAAAATTTATTGTTTTTCTACGAAATTTGGTGAAAACTTACTTTATTATGTCCCAAATACACTGTAATTTATTTGATTGAAAATATTTATTTTTTTGCCTTATTTTGAATTAATACCAAAAAAACAACCTAATTTTCAATCGAAAAGTCACCCGTCAAAATATCTGCTTTTTTCAAAAACTTGGGGTGCCTTTTATTCATTGAAATCTCTACTTTCATATGGTGTAAAAAAAAATAAACACCACCATAGTAAATGTTCTCAGGAAATGCATACAAGCAGTGTGAAAATTAGCTTTTACTAAATCAGGCACACTTCTCGAACTACCTGAAATGTTTTTATCGACATCATTTTGCTTTTGAATATCCTGTAAAATATTAAACTTAGAACAGATAACTATTTTTCTTTTGAAATATTACCGAAAAGCCGATACAAGAGAAGATATAGAGTTCGAGAAGTGTGCCTGATTTAGTAAAAGCTCATTATCACACTGTTTGTATGCATTTCCTGAGAACATTTACTATGGTGGTGTTTATTTTTTTTTACAACATATGAAAGTAGAGATTTCAATGAATAAAAGGCACCCCCAGTTTTTGAAAAAAGTAGATATTTTGACGGGTGACTTCTCGATTGAAAATTAGGTTGTTTTTTTGGTATTAATTCAAAATAAGGCGAAAAAATAAATATTTTCAATCAAATAAATTACAGTGTATTTGGGACATAATAAAGTAAGTTTCCACCAAATTTCGTAGAAAAACAATAAATTTTGAAGTAGATAAAAGTAAAAGATCAAAAACTTGGTTTTTTGAATTTTTCACCTAAATTTTGAGGTTATGTGAAAAAATTGTGAATACAAAAGTTGTAGATCTTTTAATTACCTATAACTTTGCCATTGAACTTTTTTCTGTAGGACTTGTAGTTTTGTCGGAAATCGAGAGAAACCATTTTTTTCTCTTAAAAGCTCCCCCCTCCCACTTCCCGAACTCGGATTGACCGTAATTTATTTTTCCTTTTATTTTCATCATGTTCCCCTCTTTTTCTAATGGGTTTCATCCGACTGCGATTTTTTTGTCTTTTCATTATTTTTAAAGGCTTCTACCCCAGTCTATAAGTTTTTATAACCGTACAAAAAATCTATTACCAAACATTAATTTATTTTGAAACAATGTTGGTTTTTTGGCTACATATCCGATAAGGATCCTAAGCTCACACGGATTGAAATTTTCAATTAAACCAAACCTGTATTAAAACGGAATTATCTTTTAACTTACCGAATAACCGTATACAAAACTACGCCATTACGAAAATAACGGCCTCAAAGCAACATTAGGGTTGAACATTTCCCGAATTCAGTATTCCTGATGGTTTTCCTTCCGCTCACAAATTACAACGTCCACATGAGATTGCCCGAATACTGACACCCCTATTATGTTTATGCGATTATAATCCTTATTGTGTTGGCGCACGCTTCAATCTGGATCGTGTTTCCTCTGATTCCATATTGGGAATGAAAATGTTTGGAAAGTCGACTGATATCTCGGGATATGGCTATGTAGGGACTAGGGAATTTCATAATCAGTACGATTCGAGGTGTGGAAGGAGGAGGTCGTGCTTGTCGCTCCTCAAAGTTTGCGCGCGTTTTCGAAATTTGAATTCGGTTTGTGAAATGTTGTTTGTGGTCTTGTGGATTTTAAGAGGTGGGTTTATGTTAATATTTATTGATGGATTATTAATAATGATAGGTAGTATTATTGTAGTAATTTATGAACTGGTTGTTTATTAAATAATATTATTTATTGAATGTGATCATTCATGTAAACTTGAATTTTATAAAATTATATGTAACTTCTTTGTACGGAACAAAAACGCTTGAGTTATTTCCATACATAATATTTCGTAATTATTAATTATTGTTCGATTAAAAATTACATAAATTAAATAACTCTCTATTGTTGTGTGCGTTATAATTAAGCTTAAATATAATTTTATTTCATTACATAACTACACTATGTAAATCGTGTTGGAAAATTATTTAAATTTGGAATGTGTTTCTAGAACATACAACAATAAAGTCCATCTAGTTTTTATCAATACAAATCCGCTGCTTTTAAATAGTTTCTTTGTACTTTTGTTTCTTTTTTTATAGAAATTATAATGTGTATATGAATGACTAGTGAAGATGCAAGGTTTAATTTTTAAGGTTCATAATAATATTACCTATGCTTTAACTTATTTTGAATTTCGAATTCACTTATAAATGAATCTTATCTAGTTAAAAACCATTCTTAACCTTTATTTATATCCTATTAGACTACTTTTATGTTGATTCCCAGGAGTTCGATTTTACCGAACCTTTTATAGGTGACTAGCTCTCCGCCCGCGGCTTCGCCCGCGTTTTCAAAGAAATCCCGTTGCCGTGGGATTTTCGGGATAAAACCTATCCTATGTCCTTTCTCGTGTATCAAAATATCTCTATACCAAATTTCATGCAAATTGATTCAGTAGTTAAGGCGTGATTGAGTAACAGACAGACAGACAGAGTTACTTTCGCATTTATAATAGATACCTACATAATATTAGTATGGATATGTTAAAAGACCCACAGTCCTAGTTGAAAGCTCTTTTATATCTATTGTAAAACACTATTTAAGTAATGTGTTTTTTTCTACTCTTGTCAATGATTACATTTTATTTTAATTAATTTTGCTAAAAGTTGAGAACATCTGACGATAGCGATGATTACCTACACTCAACATTGAGCTGACGATAGCGTTGATTACAATCCAAACATTGAGCTAAACTACTCAGAAGAGCTTTTGAATTATTGTCATAATATAGAAACCAATATTATGCCAACATGCTAGCTGTGCCCCGCGGTTTTATTCGCGAATAAAAACGCATTCAATTCTCATAATAATTAGGTAACTACCTATGTGATATATAATCCATATTAATATTATAAATGCGAAAGTAACTCTGTCTGTCTGTCTGTCTGTTACTCAATCACGCCTAAACTACTGAACCAATTTTCATGAAATTTGGTATGGAGATATTTTGATACCCGAGAAAGGACATAGGCTACTTTTTATCCCGGGAAAATGATGTAATCCCGGAAATCCCACGGGAACGGGAACTATGCGGGTTTTTCTTTGACTGCGCGGGCGAAGCCGCGGGCGGAAACCTAGTCACAGTATAATATAATAATATTGATAGTCTGGCAAGTTTATTTTTTTCCCTTTCAAAGAGTAGATTTGGCGAGATTGCATTCATTTATGCAAACATTACCTAAATTATTTTTAATAGCCTTCATATACCTATAGATCAAATAACAAGACAAAGGTTCCTACTAAGCAGTTGATTCTTTCAATTATAAGTAAAAATATCAAAATATTCTCCTATAAATATTTGCAGAATTATTCAACACAAGCAAAAAGTAATAAACATTCGTTAAAATAATTGTAGTGCTCATTATCACTCGAACACGTGATTAAAGCAAATTAATAGGATTACAGCTATTCATTATTTGCAATGCAATTTCGTTAATTGGCGCCAACTTGTCAAGTGCTTTGATTTTTTATTCCGATTTGATCATATTTATACTTATTATGAAGCTGAAGAGTTCGTTTATTACTGATTCGATTTGAAAAATTCTTTCGGTGTTAGATAGTCCATTTATCGAGGAAGGCTATAGGCTACGTATCATTACGCTAAGACCAATAGAAGCGGAACAATCCGGTTAAAACCGCGAGGCACAGCTAGTTTTGTGATAAAAGTTAATTTTTATACACTTTTGGAAGGAAATTCTTTGGTGTGAATGTGCTGAAGGGATTTGTTGATTGAAAATGTATGAGTGTTGAGGCGAGTAGAGGCAATCACGATAGTATATAGGCCTATGTTTATGATCGGCTGTCATTATATTGGTTTTTTCATAATGGTCGTAATGGCGGCAAACATCGACGATCATTTGTTGGGCCAACGCTGCCCATAATTGTGAAGAGGGCCCAACAGACTAGAAAACCGCAGCACACGTATTTTTCTCGGCCAAGCCACATTCATACATGGCTGATGCCTGATGACTGCTTCACGCAGCAACTGCTTCATGAGTCTGCTGACTCTGTGTGAACCTGGCAATATACAAATATAATAATTATTAATTCATTAATTGTCAATTCAACTGAGAGTCAATTTTAATGGAAAAAACATCACTGTCTATAAGAATTATAAGTCCTTGCTTAAAATAGGATAGATATGGAATACGAAAATTTCTCCTTCTCGAACCTTCCATACAAAAAATAAAACTACATTTTCTTTGACTGTTTAATTTCTCATTGAAAACTCTTAATGAGATGCAATTAATTAATTGAATATGGACAACTGTCCAGTCAACTGACTGTTGACATGTGAAGTGTTTGGTTTATCAATAATTATTAATTTGAATTTATTAATTAGTTATTTTACATAATAGACCAATATCTAGTTTATGTGGGAAATTAAAAAAATAGGGAAACTATGAGCATATTGAATTATGATTTTGCGCTTAAAATACATTTTTTTTAAACTGCATCATATTATTCGTTGTGTAGTTTTAAAGATTCAAACATACACAGGGACTTAGGGACAGAGAAAGTGACTATGTTTTATATTATTACTGAGGAAGGTTGAAGTATATCATTTTTTAGGTTTCAGACTAAGCGAGCGAAGCCTACGGGTGGATAGCTACTTTTGTATATCACTACATAATAATATTATACCTAAAAAATTAAAAAATGATAAAATGATGAAACGTAAACAATGATATACTTCAACCTTCCTCTAAAAAAAACATCAAGATCGATATTACTAGAAGTTTAACTATAGTTTCAAAGATAATAATGTATATTCAATATTGTATAGGGACAGAGAAAGCGACTTTGTTTTATACTACCCAGACCCAAAACAGTAAAAACTTACGACCCATTCAGCCCACTCTTTGAACCTCGTTTAATCCCAAAATTTCACGATATATATAAGCTTTACAGATATAAATTAAACCACCATCTGGAGTCTAATTAGCAGCATAACAAGCACGAAGCGACATCTACCGTCGCGTCGGCAGCAGATAGCTGAAATTTACAATTCAAATTAGGGACTTAAATAACGTAGACCGTCTGGTTGATATTTGATTTAAACAGGTTAATAGTACTATTGGGCCTACTGCTCATTTGCTATTCTATACTATAGAATCTATAGAATTTGATGGATTGGCTATAGCTTGGTATAGATATGGATTAGGAACAAAAACATGGTCATAATGTAAACGGTTTTTGTTTTTTGGTTCAAAGCTGTGTACGGTATTAATTGGGTTGTAGAATTTATATGTATTATTAGATAAGAGCTAGATATAAGGAATTGTTCTGCAATCTGTTACTGTACCAAAATAAAATAAAATAAAATAAAATAAATTAGTGCGTTGCATCAGTTTGTAAGTTTTTGCTACGGTAAAATTGTTGTTTGAATAGAGATAAGTTTAGAAGCTTTTTAAACGACGAGAAAATAATATATTTATTCGTTCACTCTTTATTATAATATATTTGTGTGGGTGAAATAGATTCTCCGAACTTAGGTACTAGCCGACTTGTCCTTTCGTGTGCCTTCGCGACCAACTCGTTCCAAATGTCTTTTTCACATACAACATACCAGAACCAACGCAGGACAACGCGCGCCACTTCACAGAATGTGTGTCTTACACAATGACAAACTAAATGAAATAGATCTGTTTTCATGCTCCCGATATAGTTTCAAATGTACAATAAACCAATTATGTATATGTATAAACCTTCTAATTTTGGGTAAGAACATGCTTAATTAATGCTTTTTCTCTCGATTTAATATTTCAGAAGTCTGTATTAGTTTTAAGTATTTGGTTACCTTGCAACAGATTATTGTACAAGTGAGTTCTTTTTTTTCTTTTACTTTTTCTATTTATGTTCACTGTGAGACGTAGAGGAAACAATTGTTAATGTTTTTATTGATTAAGTCATTAATTTATGTATACCCCTTTAATTGTTTCTGTAAGATCTCCAAATAAATAAATAAATAAATAAATAAAATATAGGTTTAGTGAAACAATTCATCAATAAAATTTTATAAAAAGACGTAATAAACAAGACTGTTCGTTATTTTTTGGTACCCCTAGGAATTTCGTGAAATTTCTGATACCCTCACTTCCTTGCGACATTCGAATACATTTACAAAATTGTTTGCTTGCTTGTTCCGATAACTATGATTTATTATTCTAGTTCTTATCTCGAAAAATCAACGAAGAAAATCAATCGGAATTGTATACCTAATCTGTTTATTTTTCGACCAATATTCAACCAAGTTATGTCTACCGATTTAGACCACGTTACAGGCTAAAAAAATTACTTTTTCACAGTATAATGGGACGTTCATAATAACACAATATATGCAACCAGGTAACAAAGATGAAAATCATCATAAATGGTACATAAAGAGAGGAAATTAGACGTCCGTTTCACTGCGTATTATAAGGGCATAATACGCATTATTGTATGCATTATGCAGCGGCAGAATAGATTTCAGTATAATTTGTATGAAAAACTCGTATGAGAGATCTAGAACAAAAAATGTGCTTATTTTTTGGTTTAGATTACTCATGGTAAATCTGGATGAACGGGTTGTTATGAATTAAATTATTTGTATAACATGTTTTTTTATGTTTATTATTCGCGTAATTTTACAATTGTGAATTGAAAGATGAAAAATAAAAAGTTCAAGGAAAGCAAAGATTATGTACGTACCTACCTATACTAGTTCACTGTCTCAGATTTTTTATACCAAATGTAGGTACAATTGTTATAGAAATACAACACACTATTGTAATGAATATAAGTTCACGCAAACTTTTTTTTCTTACATTCGAAAAGAACGTCAAGCAAAAAATGGAACACATAAAATCTTTCGTACCAGTATCTACCAATACGAAATAATATTCGCAGAATAAATATTCTCAAAGTCCAGTATGCCAAGTTAAACTGTATCATGCAAAGAAAGCTTTGCAAAGAAAAAAGTCTTTGCAAACAAACTTGGGGTAAATTCACAACTTTACCAATGGAGTACTGTACAAAGTTTCCATCATTATCCTTTTATTTAATATCGAATAAAGAGTTATGAAGAAAACGTATTTAACTGATCGTATAGTTATGCGGTTTGGGCTCATATTTTTTATTACCAGATGTGTTTGTCTTCTTTCAAATATAGTTTAATAGTATATTTCTTATTTTGCAATGAACATACCTAACACATATTATAAAGGACAAATACAAAGTATTCCGCCACGGTTGTTTGTGTGTCATATAATAACGAACTAAAAAATCACTGCTTTATTCTGTTTTCACTAAGGTTATCAAGGTTTTATTACGTAATTTGTTAAGACAAAGCAAACAAAGTCACGGGTAGTAATCTAGTTTTGCATTTTGCATATTCACATTCAAATTATATTCAACGTTTTATGAGAAGTGTATTCATTACACGCAATTTATGTAATCTCTTTATAAGTTCAGACTTCAATAAAATTGCGGATTCAACTATTTAAAAAGGCTTAAATTCATATTCTCAAACTTTAAAGTTTTGTGAAACGTTTGAAGCAGTATTTTCCTCTTATTAATTATTCGGAATAACGCCTTTAGGGCGTTAGTACACCGACGCTTTCGCGTGCGGCAGTGAAACAACGAAAAATCTGTCAGTAGTATGGCAGGATTTCGCATATGATATGTCTCACTCTAGCACATAGATAGATGAAATAGTTGCGTCCTTGTCAGTATTGTTTCGCAAGGAACTGCGAAATGGCCATTACACAGACGCATTGCGAAAAAGTTGCGAAAACATTGCTGTGTAGTGTGTACTAACGTTCCGCAGATATTTCGCTACTCAGTAGTTTCGCAGAGATTCGCTGCCGCACGCGAATGCGTAGGCGTACTAACGGCGTAAGTTTACAGTTGAGTCGATATTGAATTCGTTAAATTTGTTTGTTGTTTGAAAACTTAGAAAGACTAGACTAAACTACAATAACAATAATATGATACTCTTTCCAACGACTATATTATTATAACATCAACGAAAGTATTTTTTAAATTTTTGCTTACCTCAAAAACGATTTAATGTGTTGATTGTAATCAAGCCTTACGCATCTTATGCGTTACCTTAAAGTCCGTATAATTCTATTATCATCATCATCTTCAGCCCATATTTGTTCCCACTGCAGGGACACAGTTGATCCACCACGCTGTGTCGAATTGATTCAATATTTTAATTTATGGCAGTACTGCGTTGCCACAATTTTGCCAATGTCCTGTAGTGAATGGGTTTGTTCACGTTCAAAAAGTTCAAATTAGCTCCAACAGTTTCAAATCAAGCGCAGATAATATCTACAAAAAACAACACAATATATATATTATCCAACACCAAGTTAATATATGAATTAGTATAGACAAAATATACTATAGATAGGAGAAATCTGTGTCGAATTGACAGATGACAATGATATTTGTCAATCAAATGTCAATGTCATCTGTCAAATGTTATAGTTCTTGGTCCTGTAAGTTTCCATACAATGTTCAAGCAGTAGTGATGTTGATAATTAATTAACAGATAATTAAAAACCAATTTAATTTTGCACCCTATGTAGTTATTTTTTTAACTTCTAACTTTATTTAGTACTAGCTGTGCCCCGCTGTTTCAACCGCATTGCTCCGCTCCTGTTGGTCTTAGGGTGATTATATTATGTATAGCCTATAGCCTTCCTCGATAAATGGGGCTATCTAACACCCAATTTTCAAGAATTTCAAGCATTTTCCAAATCGAACCAGTAGTTTCAGAGATTAGCGAGTTCAAACAAACAAACTCATCAGCTTTATAATATTAATATAGATTAGTACAGATGAAGTCCAAAACTCTAACAATGTGTAAAATTGAATGGAAAATATACTTTGCTGAAAACGCGCTAATTATCCGTTTGCACAATAAACAAAAACTTTTAAAACCAATGCACACAAAAACTATGCAGCAATGACACCCTATAAAGAACAAAATAAACAATCCCTTGAAAGTTAAAAACAGTAAGTTTGTAAAGACCCTTTGTTAAAAAACAAACTTTTGTATTATCCCCCGTATATTTGCGTTGAAGTTGCCTAATTAGGAAACTTTGTATCACATATTCCCTCTGAATATTTTACTTTATTAACCACGGATCGATATATACAGAGTACTAGCTTTCCGCCCGCGGCTTCGCCCATGTTTTCAAAGAAAATCCCGAAAACCCCTATGCCGTGGAATTTCCAGGATAGAACCTGTCCTATGTGTTAATCCAAGTTACCCTCTATATGTGTGCTTAATTTCATTGTAATCAGTTGAGTAGTATTTGCGTGACAGAGTAACAAACATACACACCTACACATACACATACTCATACATCCACCCTCCTAAACTTTCACATAATATAAGTAGGATAGGATAAAATGCGAGAAACTTTCTAGTTATAAAAAGGATTATGAAGTTAGACGTAGTGTTACAAACAGTCTTTTTTGCAATGTGTCTTTCTACTTCATTAGTTTAATCTAAGCAGATTTATATGATAAAGGGGATAATAGCTCGGAATTAATTTATTGTACAGTTAGAGAAGCGGCTTTTTACCCGTAGTCTGTCTTAGCGAGATGATATATATGTATATCTGTTGATGATCTCTCTAACACCGAAATAATTTTTCAAATCGGACCAGTAGTTCCTAAGATTAGCGCGTTCAAACAAACAAACTCTTCAGCTTAATAATATTGGTATAGATTAAACAAACTGTCCAAGTATCTTGCCCTTTCGATGAACACCTTACATTCTTGACAAAACCAACAAAATTCTAACATAATCCAGCGATGACTGAAGAAAATTTCACCATATTACTGACAGTAATTAATTCCGCTTCCTTACAAAGTCCTACTATTATATATTTACCGGTAAAAGATTCGCTAAAGCAAAGCTTTTTCAAAGGAAAATCAACGCTTTGTCTAAAATATTTCAGACATTTAAAAAACCATCAAAGGGAATAAGTTCAACCGCTCAGATATTTTAAATTTTTCATAAAATTTCCACGTTTCTTTGTTAAATTATTATTTGAGCGTGAATTATGGAATTGTTTGTTTGCTTTTTTAATATACACTATTATTATACTACCATTGAAGTAGTGGCTTAAAATTTTCGTGAGAATTTTTATGAAATCTAAGTAGATGCTTAAACCAGTGGCGTGCCTAGGGTATAAGGACTGGGCAAGCCCAAATTTTTCAAAGCGTTTGATGGGTACCCTTTTCATGAATAAGATACCTACCTAGGTATACTGTGTAATTATGTTCGTTATAAAACTTAAAAAAAACGTGAACATATTACCTACATACCGAATCAAATCTTTTAAACACGCGCGCCCTCAAACAGTTGAGTCAAACGTTTATCATTAAAAATTAAAATCGATAAATTATATAAAACTGTATGACATTATATTATTAATAAAATTGTAAGTACAGATTATTTATATTCTAATTCAAAACGCCAATCTTTCTGAAGGAAAGATTTTATAACATCGGAATTATAGAAAGTAACTAGATGTTTGTTTTAGAATTCAATTAAGTACCTAACAGCTACTTTTCTATGGCAATTATTGATACCTAATACAGAAAGGCGTTCTTGGCCAAATAAATACTTACCTATACGTATTTCTTAATACATAATTAATACGTATTATTCGACCAAGCCAACTAGACGCTCGGGTGGAATGCGGCCTCCCCGCCCGCTTACCGCCTCAGGTACCGCGTTCGCCTTAGTACGGTTCGCAGCATCGACGCATTCGTACGTTTCGCATCGCTAGTTATTTCTGTACTTTTTATTATTAATCGTTAAAGCTTGTTGTTGACTGTTAAGTTTTTCGTTGTTATTTGTTTAAGTTTTTGCTGTGTTGTTATTCATAGACAGCCCTCGAAATGGGGAAAAATAAGACTATTCATAGCGGAGAGCGAACAGTGATATTATTAATATTTTTTTTTTGCTATCTGTACCCGAGACATGGGCGGGTGACGTCACAGTTGAAAAGGGTCTAGTTGGCTTGGTCACGTAGTACCTATGAATACGATTTAACGATGAGAAAGCACGCTCCGTGGAAGAACTACTACCTATTTACTAGCAGGAATCGTAACTAACAAAATATGTATGTGCAAATTTCAACAGCTGGGGAAAGGCTTCTTCTAAGTAATTCTCATTCATGAAATCGTTCGTAAACATTACAATTAAAATTTCGTATAAGTGACTTACTAGTTTCGGTAATGCACAAATCGGGAGTTGGTTTTGATGAAGAAATTAATTGTTTTTCAGTAAAGTTTAATGATTTTACCTTTCCCCCGCTGAGTACAAAGAAAACCACCACAATTTACAACACAATCTGCTGTCGCGACACTTATTTTACCACAAAATTCGAAAAACTTAACCTAAATTACACCGGTATAATCACCCGCTCAAACAAACTATAATTTAACAATAATATTCACGACGTTCGTTCGCGCAATCGTAACTATCTTCACACTGTTAAAAAGCCGGGCCTTTTTTCCCTTAGAAATTGCTATAGAGTTCTATAGAGATCTACTCCGACGAAATTTCATACGTTAGAAGAGATGAGCGCAAAGCCCGGTAAAAGCCCACGCGTGCAAGCGAGACACCGCACTATTTATAATCCATCGAATTTAGGTTGTAACGTCCAAATAAAAGGTACGACCTTATTCCGATAGCAAGAAGGATGAAATTAAAAGTTTACTCGAATTCGTCATTGTTTTATGCTAGGCGTATTATACATATTATATTATAAATTATAATATTATTGTAGGTGAGTTTTCATTGAATTCGGAGTTGCTCATTGCGCGCGAATATTCAAACGTGAATATAGGTATTTTCCTGTCTCTTAGCGAATTTCTAAGGCAAGCCGGGCTTTTCGGCTTGTATGAACGTACCGCCACTGGCTTAAACCTAATTCAGATTGCAAATTAAAATATTTTGAGTAATCAACTGTGAATAATTTGAAATAGGGTTAACTACTTGAATTTTTTTACCTTTTAAATAAACTTAATAAAGGCAGGTTAATAAATAAATAGATGAAACAGTCAATGAAGGTGTACTACAGCTGTCTACTATACTGTATATTAACTCAATGCATCCATACTAATATTATAAAAGCGAAAGTAACTCTGTCTGTCTGTCTGTTACTCAATCACGCCTTAACTACTGAACCAATTTGCATGAAATTTGGTATAGAGATATTTTGATATCCGAGAAAGGACATAGGCTACTTTATATCCCGGGAAATAGGATAGGTTTTATCCCGGAAATCCCACGGGAACGGGAACTATGCGGGTTTTTCTTTGACTGCGCGGGCGAAGCTGCGGGTGGAAAGCTAGTACACAATATATTATTATATACCTACACTCTTGTTCGTATTTCTTGGTATTCATTGATCAAATTGTATGTATACAAATGTATAATGTTACGTAGTTTTATATGAACACTAACTCACCGCCCGTGACTTCGCTCACGTTATTACGTGGTAAACATAATATTTACAGATATATCTTTTCAATATAGTTCTTTTTTTTTTGACAAAAAAGTAGGTAATCCTTTCTATAAGTTTAAGTAATTATCTATCTCTGATCCAAATTTCATAAAAACCAGTTCAGTGGTTTAAGCGTAAAAGCGTGACAAACAGACATTACTTTCACATTCAAAAATGAAACACAAGAAATTACAATGATAGTGTTGTTTGTGATATTTAAAAAGAAACTTCAGCATCTCATAAAAAATGAACGTAGAAAATGTTATTTTTATTATCATATAAGTAAAAATTGTAACTGTATTTTGTAAAACCTTTTAAGAGTCTACGAAGGTTGAATCTATCGTAAGAGTAGTTCTTGGAAATAAATATGTATATTTTATGATTCTTATGTAGGAAAAATGTTTCCAAGTTAAAAGGGTTTTCTCAACGTCTTCTTTTATAGTTTATTTTGAAAAATGTATAGAAAATGCATGTATATTGTACGTGGGCATATTATCTAAAGTTACGAATATTAAGCTATTGCATAGCTTCTATCGCGGGCCTTGAGCACGGGGACCGAATCGAGAAATTCCGTAACGAAAAAACCTCACGCTCCCCACTCCGAGAGACACGGAGGTGTGGCTTGAAGGCATGCTATGCAATAGCTTTACCGCGGCAGTCCCCGAGTGCCACACGTCTTTTTATGGTTAACTAGCTTCCGCCTGCGTGGTGTTTCGATAAAAGGTAGCCTATAATATTGTTCAATCTCAGGGTCTAAAGATTGTTTGTGCCAAATTTCATCAAAATGACAGATAGACAGGGTTACTTTCGCATTTATAATATTAGAAGTAGGGATTAGATGATTGTATCGTAAATTAACTTAAAACTCGTATAGTTACGTTGTAAGATATAATAATATCTATTAGGTACATAAATTTGGTAAACTAGCTCTACAGGCAAACCTTGTTTAAACAGTTCCCTTACTTATAGTAGTGTGAAGTTATAGTAAAGCCCATTTACCCGACTACGGCAAAGCAAAAGGAGGGTTATGATTTTGACAGGCTATGTATGTATGTTCATCTGTTCCCTCGTAACTTCTAAACTACTTATCAGAATTCGACAAATGACATATCATTAGAAGCGTCTTAATTGTCCGCTGCTTATAGTCTATATGGGGTTTCACAAAATCTAATGTGGCGCCCTCTAGCGGACAAAACATACAGAGTAGAAAAATAAAGTTAAGATAAATATGCCGTGTTTGGTATCATTTGAAAGCGCTTTACTTGTACATTTTGTTTCAGACATAAAGAATATACACTAATAATTCATAACCCCTCGTTTTCACCAAAGTATAATACATGTATTTTACAAATTTGATGCAATGGTTTCGTTTCTCATAGACATGTGTAAAACATGTTGTATTCAAAATTTGATACATGTAGGATAACTTATATGAAACTTGTTGGTTGAAAACTTCTAGTTGCCTACATGTTTATGATCTCTTGTTTTTGTTGTAGCAATACTTGTAGAATTCGAGACAAATTCAGTCGTACCTACTTTTATAATTTCTATTAATAAAAAAAACTTTTGTGAGATGTATGTATGTTGAAAACTTTATCCAACAAACATGGATAAAGTTTAAAACTTGTTTGTTACTAGTATTATACAGAAATTGCAATAAAATAAACAGTACTTATCTAAACCACGACTGTATTTTGTAGGTGAGAACGCTATCAATGGATCAGACAAGTTCTAACATGTCACAGACTTCAGTGTAAACGCAAATGTGTTTTATACTTGTATAAATACTTGATGGCTACAAAGTGTGAACGAAAGAATGTTTGAGACAGTCTCAATACATGTACAAAACAAATAATTATGTTTTGAAAAGTATTCTACAAGTTTTGTATCAAACTAGTATTTAACTTGTTTCTTGGTGAAAACGAGGGGTAATAATTGGTCAAGTTGTATATGAAGAGTTTGATTACAAATACATTTATGAATTAGTATAATATGTATATGTCGATGTAAATTATTCTTCATTCTATACGGATTTTATTATATTTTATCTATTCATTTTATTGTTCTTTTACTAATTCAACTACATATTTACATACACATACCTGTGCACATACACTGAAAAACTAGGCCGAAATCTTACAACACTATTTACGACGGTTGTTAAAAGCAAAACATAAGAAAACTTGACAGTTTTGTTTCAAAAAGGGACGGAACATGAAAACCTCTGTAGAGACTTAGCGATGTAAGAGCCACTCTGAGGCTTAAGTCGTTTTTTATATGTTTGTTTACTTTAAGCCTTAAGACCCTCTAAAGCCCTTTGACGGATTACCGGCTATTTTAAGATGAATAAAGTTGAAAATCTCTTATTTCAATGGGTATCAGATTGTAAGAGGTTTATTTTTTTTATTTTAACGTGTTGTAAAGCTGCGAATGTATCGAGAAAATGATTACAGATTTCGTACAGTATTTTCGAGGTTCTAGGTTCGATGCTCGATGGTAATATATAAAGAAAATGTAAGTGTTAATATTATTGTGACGGGAAAGTTAATACACATAAACAAAATCAAGAAAACAAATTACAATTCATCAAATGTACCTATGCAGAATTCTGTGATATTGAAAATGGATGAAGTATAGCTTATTTTATTTAAAAATAAGCTATAATTCAAAATAGACGTCAAAAATCAAAAGCATCTTATAACAATCTATACTAATATTATAAAGCTGAAGAGTTTGTTTGAATGCGCTAATATCAGGAACTACTGGTCCGATTTGAAAAATTCTTTCGGTGTTATATAGCTCATTTATCGAGGAAGGATATAAGGCTTCACGCTATAGTAATATTATCATCACGCTAAGACCAACAGGAGCGGAGCAATGCGGGTGAAACCGCGGAGCACAGCTAGTGTTATATATACAGGGACAGATACGGGACTTTACTATACCTAAAAGAAAAGTATCAATAATGTGTGCTTTCTTTAATCTTATTTTTGTAACCTTTATGTATATTTTGTTTCTTGCACAATAAAGTGTTAAATAAATAAATAAATATCCAAAATAAATGTAAATAATAATATTATTTTGTTACAGAATAAGCATGGCGCTCGGGATTCTCCTTATATTGACTTCGCTATCAATATTAAATGCTAGTAAGTTGTTTCCAGTGTTTTAACATAAATACTCCATTTTGTATAAGTATTTTAGCTTTTGTTCTGTCTATTGAATTATTATTGAGCACTTATCGAATGAAAGACGAAAATAGAAAGGTTAAATGAAATATAAATTAGATTTCATTCAATACGATTAGAGTGATAAATTATGGATTGATTGAATTATTTTGGAATTGGTGTGAATGATCAGTATGAATATTGAATAGACATAAAAGGTGGTACCTACTAGGCGAGTTTCACAAGATATTTATTTATAATATACTAGCTTCCGCCCACGACTTTGTACGTGCATTCCCGTTTTTCCCCGTTCCCGCAAGAATTTCGGGAAATCCTTTCTTAGCGGATGCCTACGTCCTAACATCTACCTGCATGCCAAATTTCAGCCCGATACGTCCAGTGGTTTGGGCTGTGCGTTGATAGATCACTATATCAGTCACCTTTGAGTTTTATGTACATATATAGACTTACAGTGCTATATCCTATCCTGCTTCCTTCCTCTAATATTGTAAATGCGAAAGTTTGTGAGAATGGATGTATATGTGTGTTATTGTATGTATGTTTTAAAAATTAAACAGTTACATTCATATAATTTTATAAAGAATAGAAAAAATTCGATCACGAGGCGGGACTCGAACCCGCATCCTTTCGCGCCATTCCGGGGCGGATGCCTGACTAGGGTCACGTCACTCACGAGTGGCTGAGTTGGTCAGGCATCCGCCCCGGAATGGCGCGAAAGGATGCGGGTTCGAGTCCCGCCTCGTGATCGAATTTTTTCTATTCTTTATAAATTTATATTTATAAAGCATTTGAATGCCATAAAACCAAAAATATAAATTCAGTTACATTCAGTAAATAAATAACAAAAAGCACACACATACGAACTTACAAACATTATTTTGCTACGAAAACCTAAATGCTATAAAGGTTCCACGATGAAATCTGTATTTAAAAACTAGTTTACCGATTTTGGAATTTTTTTCACAATAAACAGTTACGTTATTCCTGTGTAACATACGATATATTTTTATTTTAAATGATCGATATAATGCAAATGCTTTGAAACTTGACAACCACAAAAGTACTATGATTATCACCAGAAAGTCAAAGGGTAGTAGGTTCATGTTAATTACATCCCCTTACATACAATTAAACACGGTACATTAAATTCTGGGACAGAAGTTTATAATTAAAGTAATAATATTATCGTTAACTTACCCATAATAAGGCTTCCTTATAAACCTTGAAACGTTATTAGCAAATTGGTTTCAAATCGATTTCCGAGTCCGCCCCGGCTTCGCCCGTGGTACATATTTACGTATTCTCTACATAAAAACCATCCTCGTACTTCAAGGAATATAATAAAAAAAGAATTATCGAAATCGGTTCAGCCGTTCTCGAGTTATGCGCTTACCAACACATTTTGCGATTCATTTTTATATATAAAAGAAGATTATGAAAGGAGCAATTGTGTCTTCTATAGGAAATAATTGACAACATATTATATTTTTGTATAAAACCCTAATAATAGTTAATATCAAACTATATGTATAACATAATATTATGTGAAATGCATCCGCCCTATAACTCGCAGGCTATTTTTATAAAAAGAATATAAAACGCAAAAAGAGTAATGTCATAAGTTTGTGTCTGCATAATGTAATTATACGTACAATAACATCATAGCTACTAAAGGTTTTTTTTAACTTTAGTTACACACAGTTTAGTTGTTATAATACACTTAGATATAATCACTATAATATTATACAAATAAAATAAATAAATAAATATCCAGTAATTAATCAATATTTTCTATACTTACAACACTTAAACAAGTGATTCATGATCCCTAGTGGTATATTTGTAATTATTTTATCACTGTTATTATAATCTTTCTCAATATATCTGTAGGTACTTTATGATGATAGTTACAGGCACGAAATACTTCACTGCATATAAAATTCAAATTCCACAACTTCTAATTAGATAAATCATAAATCCAAACAAACCCAGAGAAAACAGCCATATTCCAAACATAAATATGTATAATAAAACAGTTGGCATGTTATGACGTCACTGCACCGAAAGTTGTAATTACGCAACCAAATTAATTTGGGATTAAGTTTGAGCGCCAATTTGCTGAGTTTCCGTTTTGTTTTCAATATTTCGTTTTATTGTGAGTGTCAATTTATTTTAAGTGCCTCGTTTGTTCAGTGGTAGCCTTAAATTTAACGCTACGTGAACTTTACCGTGACGTCTAAAAGTATTAATAATGGACGGAGTTCAGAAGGCACTATGGAAACTATGGACGTCTTATTTGCACTGTGGGAAAGGGATAGCGCTAGATGGCTTGTAAAGCTCTCTTTTTCCCACACTGGAATGAGTACTGCATATCAAGGAAATAAGATTGAAATCTTGAAATAGGGATGGATAGTAAAGTTGTCATGTTGTAAAACGCTACCGTTGGTCCATGTCTGACAATCTGCGTTTGGCCAGCGTGGTGGATAAAACCACCTAAACCCTCGTAGAAGGCTATTTCCCTACATTGGAAAAAACGAGCTCATGAACTCATAATACATTTATACAAAATACATATTTTGAAATTAGAACCTGCGCCATGTTGTGACGTCATAGCTGTCAAATCGTCTATATTAGGTACCAATGTATGGTTCATTAACACTCGAGAAAAACAGTTAATAAATAAGGCAAATAATTCACTAAAAAAAACTATGTACTTAAATATTTTTGTTGGTATAAAGGTAGATACTAAACTTATTTTCCAATATTTCACAGATTTTTCAAATTATTATAACTTCCTAGATCTAGTAAAAACAATTACATTTGGAAAATAGGAAAATTGCGTTTTTTCACTTAACCGCGAGTTCGTAGAAAATAATAAAAGTGAATATTAAAAAATAAAATTATAGAGCCTTTCTTCTTGGAAAATTCTTAATAAATTGGTTTTGATGTTCCTAGCAAAGCAAGTGAATATACGGACTTATATTTCTCAAGGAAGATTTCTAGGGTTTATACGCGATTTAAAGCGATTTTGTTTAGTGTAGCAAATAATATAAAATTACCTTATTATTGTAGAATCGATGAATAACATGGATTTTTTTAAATTTGATTTGAAATCACATAAAAACTACTGAATCGATTACGCTTGAATTTTGTAGATAGATAGGTAGGTATACAAGTCTATGACAAAGTATCAAATGTCAAAAAATATACAAATACAAAAAATGCCAATAAAACGAATATTCACAGGAGTCAGGACATATCGATGAATAGATATAGAGTATAAAAAGTATATGTAGGTAATAATATTACTATGTAATTTCACACAAATGAATGCATGATAACAGCTATTATACAAATAAATACAATTGTTCAACTTGTTATCTGTGTTATGAGTTATCATATTAAAAAGAGGTCTTATAAAACTGTTAAGCAAAATATTTTATTACTTTACCAGGCAAGCACAGCAGTTGAAAATAGATCTAAACTTAAAATTAATAAAAGTGTACTTAACAAAGAAAACAATACTATAATATAATATTATTTGTACCATAATTATCTTTGTAGCGCTAAAAATATTTCAGCTTTGTTTAACGAAACTCGGAGACGCATCGGTCTGTATAAATTTTAATGAGTCCTCCGTTTTTTAGGGTTCCGTGGTTCATTATAAATATCCTTTTGACATAAAATAGTGATATGGAAATTTCATTCTGCAGTAGCTAACGCAACATAAAATGACCTGTTTTTTCGCGAAGTTTTATTACTACCTAGCTAACTTAACAGACGTTGTCCTGTCTGTGAAGCTAACGATTTTCATTTTTTTTTTCTATTTTTAGCGTAAAATTCTTAAGTCTTCAAATTAAAGATTTGAACGGATTTTAAACGCGATTTATTCATTATATTATTATCCTGTCATTCCGCACACTTTGCAGCGAGTGGTCACGGAGAGACTGAATCGCTAAATTTTTAAATCTCTTTTTATTAAAAGCATTACCTGACAAATTTATTAGCAAAATCAGAGCTGATCACGCGTTATGTTGCGATCAATTTCTATTTTTATACAGATATAATAATAAAGCCTTCAATCAAACCCACTCAACTGTCGGCATGGTTACTAATCATTACATAACGCGGTTGCAAATAGCTTCTATTTATTTTATATATTATCTGTTAATAGAATATTGAAAAGCCAGATATTTACGTATAACAAAACATAGGTTTCAATTGTTTTAGATTACTTTATACAACTTGTTGTGTATCTTATATATAAAATTCTCGTGTCACAATGTTAGTCTGCTGCTGTCTGCATACTCCTCCGAAACGGGTGGACCGATTCTCATGAAATTTTCTGTGCATATCGGGTAAGTCTGAGAATCGGCCAACATCTATTTTTCATATGTACCACGGGCGAAGCCGGGGCGGACCGCTAGTAGTAATATAAATGTTTCATTTTGTGGTTCTAAACAACTAATTATAAGAAGAAAGATATTTTTTTTTGTTTGTTACATTTAACCTAAATACTAGGTACGAGACCGATTTCAAAAATTATTTGATCATTAGAATAATCAATTCAATCAATAATTCTTGTTTTTATTTTTTTTTGTAAATAAATAATAAATAAATAATCTACCACGGAACCCACAACGCAATAAAACTCCTCGATCTTACCCATCTTTTTAATTTTATTTCAACTCTATCTCGAGTCAGTTATTCCAAAAGAAATATGTTTATTTTACTGTGTCGTAACAATTCTTATTTGATTGTTACTTTATATTTAATTATGTTTCATGCTGCTGTTGTAAAAATGTTGAATTATGCATTGTATCAGTAGGAATGTTTTGTATAAGACACTTGAAATATTATAGTGAATTTTATAGTTACCTAAGATTGTTTAGTTTTTCAATATTTGATACGATTAAGGGCCGATTTTTCAATGCTTGGATAAAACTTATCCGTCCAATAAAGTATTACACGATAATATTAAAATGTCACGTAAACTGTCAAATACGGGCAATTAGAATAAGTTTTTAAAATGGTAGTTTTATACATTATTCGACGAATAAGTTTTATCCAAGCATTGAAAAATCGGCCCTTAATGAAAGGTATACATTCTTAACTGATGTTGATCACTTTCCATCAACTAGAAGCGTTAGCCCACACACGAAAAAATCCATTAATTAGTTTTAGAATGATTTTTTTTCACACATTTCGTATTTTTACCTCTCTTCCCGTGGTTGCCTAGCAGAGATCAGTGCATAATGAAAAGGCCGCCCTTTTTGCTTTTATTTTTATATCTTATTTTTACCTTAATGTACCTACGTGTACAATAAACTGTGCGATAAATAAATATACTTTTTAAACTCCATACTGTTTGCTATTTGTACCAATCATATTAAGAATGACTCTTACCATCTCAAACAAAAACATACCAACACCAACTAGAATATTCCATATCAAAATGTCAGATTCAGGTACACAGCTAGGGACAAAAATATGGCCGCATTTTCGTCTGTCCGGCTCATGCATTTTAATTAGCGCATCTAGTAACAGCCCACAGCTGAAATTCAGCTATTTTTTCACGAATACTATTATGCAATCGAGGTTTGAACAAACCAACGTTTCGTCATATACGATGACAGGTTTGAAAAATGTTTAGGTATAGGATTTTTATATTTAACTGGTTTAAATTTGTGATTTCAATTCATTAAAAATCTTTGAGTAATATTAGACACTACTGTGCTCCGCGGTTCTACCCGCAGTGCTTCGCTCCTGTTGGTCTTAGCGAGATGATATATATATATATATATATATATATATAGCCTATAGCCTTCCTCGATAAATGGGCTATTTAACACCGAAAGAATTTTTCAAATCGGTCCAGTAGTTCCCAAGATTAGCGCGTTCAAAAAAACAAACTCTTCAGCTTTATAATATTAGTATAGATATTAGTACACATTTTCGCACCGCACATTTTCCTTGCTCAGCTTTGGTGGAAACCCCTACCCATTTTCACAGCACAGCCCCCCTAGACAAGTGGCTTTCTATTAGCGTAAAGTTCAATAGAATAGATTATGAATGTATGAGATTGACGTTTGATTACGACGACGACGACGATTGATTACGTCAATCTCATACATTAATAATCTATTCTATTGAACTTTACGCTAATAGAAAGCCACTTGTCTAGGGGGGCAGCTCTAGCTGTCTACATACTCGCACTTTAGTCGTGGAAAAGCATCCCTATAAACGCAAAGCTCAGCTTATGCCTCACGGACTGTATTATATTAGTAGATTCAATTAAAATTTTCATATTATAATTTGCAATATCCTAACCTTAACCTAATGCTGAGGCTTCGCTTCTCATCTAACTATGTTATAAGTAGGTCACCTGTTTGGTTAAGTGTTCTAATAAATAGGTTATTTAATATACTAGCTTTTAGATGTGGTTTCCTTGCGAACAATGTTATTTCGCGGTAGTGGTTGTCCATAATATTAAATTGAATATTATACATATAAACGTTTTTTTATCAACCGACTTAAACAAAATGAGGAGGTACGACTGTAGGTACATTTTTAACCGACTTCAAAAAAAAGGAGGAGGTTATCAATTCGGCCGGTATGTTTTTTTTTTTTTTTTTATGTATGTACACCGATTACTCCGAGGATTTTGAATCGATTTACGTGATTCTTTTTTTGTTCGATGCGGGATGGTGTCGAATTGGTCCCATAAAAATTTTATTCGGATAGACCCAGTAGTTTTTATTTTATGAGCATTTTTGTCTGTATTTGTAAATGTTGCAAGTAACTACAAGTTTGAAGTCGGTTGTTTTTAACGCAGTTATCACTTGTTAATCACAATTCGACTGTATAACTTTTTGGGTTTGTTACTTCAGAACGTACGACTGGATGATCCGATTTTGATGATTCTTTTTTTTTTGTTTGAAAGCTGCTGCCTTTCCCATGAGTCATTTAATTTTTTCTGATCATTTGAAGGCGGTTAAATTTTTTTTTAATACATTTTTTGAATCTATGTTTCATAATGATGATACAAAATCTTTTATGTGCCAACTACCCACATTATTTTAATAAAATTGATACATTTACCCAGGTTATATTGTTGCAGCGAATAAAGTGATTTCAAATCCACATTTCCATACAATTTGTTTATTCTATTATAATGTCCTATAATATAATATTCTTCCTCCATAAAATATTAACGTTATTTTTCATATTCGAACTATCAACTAACATGCTATATTTCTTTTCAGATGCTCTAGCGAATTCGGATAGGATTGTTATGCATGGAAATGCGCTGAAAACGTAAGTTGAAATTTGAACTATATTACCATAAATTTAAGGTTTATTTTGGGTATTTCAGAACTATATTTCACCTAGTTCTCTTTTGTAAAAGGATTTAAATAGTAATGAAGATTTATATTAAAGGTGTAGGTAAGTTATACGAGGTTGGGATACGTTGGTCCGTTTTCATGTTTTTATCAAATCAAATCAAATATATGTTTATTTGCTTTACGATTAAAGTCTAAAAAACTTCAAACATTATTGTAAAAAACAATCGAAAGGAAATATGAATTCACGTAATGGGATAAATTATATTAAGAAACGGTAAAGGAAATAAAATTACACACCATTTATTTTTCGATTAAATAATAAATAATAATTATTATTTTTATTACAATCTTTAAAATGTAAATTAACATCATATTTTATTTTATATGTCATTTCAACTCACAATAAAATGTTCCTTTTTCAATATCTATGTAGCATTTTATAACAGGTACTTACGTGTGAAATTCATACCTATAATAATTACTTTATTCAACTAAGCTTGTATATTATAAAAATATCACTGACGCGTACACTCGTTAACAAACACCCTACACATAATAATATGACGACTCTAATAAAAACATTCAACTATACTCTCTATATTCATAGTTGTAAAGTCTATTATTGCTTGCACTATTTCCGCCGTTAATGAGGAACAATAGATGCCATGTGAACTGGTGTTCATTATTGTGATGGATTTTATAATGAAAATAGAGAGAATAGACTTATATCACGCATTGTTGCTGTTATATCATTATTTTAATATTAATTAAGTGTAGTTTTAATAACAGTAATTGTTTTTCTTTCAAAATTTTGGTTCAAGTGGAAAACATAGGTTAGAATATTCAGCCTTGATTCAATACACATATGAATTTAATACAAGTCTGTTAATCAGTTCCACTTACATTGATAAATTGCTGAACTGATATTGAAATAATTTAGCATGGAGATTTTTTTTAATATTTGCAAAATTATTACGGAAAAGAGAAAGGTGGGGATTTGAATTTCGCCTCACGATCAATTATTTTTACATTTTTAAACATATTTAAAATTAAAAAATATATGTTATAATGTCGGAGAGATAAAAAACACGAAGAAATAAGCCCTCTATGTTATACGTCTAGAGAAAATCAAATTGAGACTAATATAAACACAAGCTATTCTACTAATCGAAGTATTAAATAACTACCAATGTTATAATATTAATTCATTCTTTTATTTTTACAGATCCAAAAGTTGCTGTACAGAAGGTAAGATTAATTATTTTAACAAATAAATATTGTTAACAAAAAACACACACTTTTATGGTAACCGTAATTATACATACATTATTTTATTGTTATCGATCCTTGATAAGTGTACAAAGTTTAATTAAATCATTCCGTTTAAAGTGGGTCAAAATCGAAGGTCAAAATCGAGCCTAAGGGCGTTACCCACAATCTGCAAACAGATAGATCAAAAGAATAAAAACGTTAAAAAAATGAACTAAAAGAAATTGAATTTAAAACGACATCTAAATTCAGAGATAGACAAACATAATAATTATTAATCTCAAAGTGAAATTATTAAAACATAAACACGGTATGATTTTAATGAAAAACGAAAAGAATTTCCACTAGACTCTGTGAATAATAAAAATTGAAAGGCAAATCTTTGATAACTTTGATTGCGTAAATTGAACCTTTCTCCCTCGTCTTATATTTAACGAATTTTTATTAAATTCCACAATGTTGAAGGTTCTCTAACTTGAGAATTGCGTTTTTAAGGCTTATACATGCGCTAATAACCTTGACCATACTTGACAGATCTCAAACCTCTCCCGCTGCACCTTCTTTTTTCCTCGCATTTTGTATTTAAAAAGATACCAATCAGTGAAACAAAAAATCCTCGTCAGGGACTGTTGTGTAACTGATAATTTATTAAACATAAAATTTTCAGAGCTCTAAGTCAGCAGGTTACGAAGTTTATAGAGTATTTGCGGAAAAATCGATGACCACGGCACATTTTTTTTCTAGAAATCTATTAAACTTTGGAAAAATTCCTCGCGAGCAATTAAAGATCAAAGACCATCCTATTTTATATATTTTTTTCGGTATTGTGCTTTATGTTGTACCAGACTTTATAGAGATTGAACATAGTCGAAATTGCCGGGTAGCGCCTTAAGGGCTTGTTTGTTGAACGCCTTTTTCGCTTCTTTTGAACGAGATTTTCGAATTAGTAACATCTTTTTATCTGTATTTTGTGTATAGGCACAGTATTACAATATTTTTTTGTAATACTGTGGTATAGGTATTAGAAATGAGCCAGTCAAAAATACTTTGGAATTGAATGATAGATAATCGGACTGTAACTATTGAAAATACATCTTCATGTCGAATTGAATCCTTAATATACTTAACTTATACTATTATATACTTTTCAGGTACTCCGTACTACTAACCTACTTTAACTTTAATCAGTACATAGTGTTAACATCAATTATTGTGCCTTAGAAGATGACGATAAGCTTTGTACAAATATGTATATTATTAAGTATCTGTTTGACGTGACAACGTCTTATAATTCGAAAAAGCCGGCGCACGCACGAAGAAACATGACTCATGCGGCGTTACCTCGCTCTGCGGCGTTCCATGTGGCGTTGAAGTGGAAGCGAGAGCGCGGAACGAGCGACAAAGAAGCACAATCGGACGTCGTCACGTTCAACTATCGTCAGTAAACCGACATTACTGACAACCAATTCTTTTTTCGAGAGAATTGGAGGTGATTAATTAATTCAATGAATGAGAGAAAATTATGAAGGTGTTAATCAATTTATAACTGAATTAAAATTAGTTTTCAGTAAATTGTGCTTATCATATCTACAAGATGGGTTATTAGATGATATTCATTTTGATATTCTCGCTTACAACAAAATAATAACAAAAAGAGCATGCGTGCCGAGCACACGTGTCAGAAGTGAAACTTCTTTGGCAACATTCAAAGATACCAAAATACCTTACTCCATGACGTGATGGTATTGACATGACGCAACCTTGAAATTTTATACTCAACATGCCTAAAGAAATTTACTACAAAAATATCGCTAATTAGTAATTACCACTGAAATTCGACAAATAACTACCAAAATGCAATAGAGCACAATATAATCCCATACCAACAATGCGCACCGTAACAAAGCATTTGATAGAACCAATAATAATATTATCAATGGAATTTTGATCTTATTGTTCTAATGCGTTCAGCGAATAAATCCGAGGCTGTGGCAAATGCGAGCGTAGAATCAACATGGCGATTGTTCGAGTTATCGTCATTTGCATATTAATTTGAGCTAAAATTAAACGTTGTTTTAATAATTTTTGTGTCTATAAAAGAGATAACATAATAATTGATAAGTTGAAGTTTGTTCGGTTGAATGCGCTGATCTCAGGAATCACTGGTTCGATTGAAAACAATTTCTGTATTGAATAGTCCATTAATCAATAATAAAATTACAACAAAAATATACAATGAAAAGAAAAAAGTAACATTCAAAGTAAAAAAAAGTAACACGGATAGCGTATAAACTTCTATTTTTGTATGTTTATCACCGAGTAGGTACTCCAAATCAGCTGGAACTATTTCAATCAAATTTGTGTTGTGTATTTACAATTCGAATCCCGAGCGAATTCGTGTGCTATAAGTAGCGTGTAGGTCGAGCGAAACCGTGTGACGTAACCATCGTGTATTTCATACAAAACCATCAAACAAAACTAAAATCATAAGTCCAAACATATTTGGGTTTGAGGTTTATAAATAGAAACGGTACAGGGAACAGATACAGACCAAAACGATAAATTTGGAGCTCAGACTGTCACAGCGTCAGCTTGTAAACTTAATCCCGGTTTAATGTCGTAGAATTTAATTATTTTAAGTGATAGTTGTTTTATAATAGTATATAAATATGTTTTATTTGCAGAGAAGAGTATTTGCTGATTATATTTATCATTCGCCCATCCAACTAATCCTAATAATATATATAAATGCGAAAGTTTGTGAGGATGGATGTGTGTGTATGTTTGTTACTCTTTCATGCAAATACTACTGAACCGATTACGATGAAATTTAGCAATTTATAGCACAGTTAGTCCCGGAAATCCCACGGGAACGGGAACTATGCGGGTTTTAAAAGCTAGTATAAAATAATTAAACTAATTTGCTTTCTATTTTAATATTTGCACACCTAATCGATGGGTAGAATGTATTAGTTACATAACATTGTAATTAAAACATCTGTTATTTGTAACTACATTCTTGCAAATAAATATAATTTGAATTTTATACGTTTCCACTGCTGGGAGACAATTGGATTATTTGTATCATAATATATGTTCGTATAGACTGTAGACGAAAAAGATACTTATGTTCCATAGCCTTTGGCGTGACAACGTCTTATAATTCAATAGAGCCGGCTGCACGCACGAAAAAACATAACTCATGCGGCGTTACCTCGCTCTGAGGCGTTCCATGTGAAGTGCAAGCGAGAGCGCGGAATGAGCGACAAAAAAGCACAATCGGACGTTGTCACGTTCAACTATCTTCAGTAAACCGACTTTACAGACAACCAATTTTTTTCTCTATATTTTATATCTCTTAAACAAGCAGAATTTCAGCCTCAGCACATGCTAGTAATAAATAGTGATGAAACTATGATTTCACTCCACCATAGCTTTCAATACACGTATTGCTGAATCTTCATGTATGTAATTCATGGCATGTTAAAGTCAATTCAAATACAAAGTGGATGGGATAAGAGTGTGGTACAAGTTGTAAGCTGTTGCGATTAATTGCCTTAAATGTATTGCTCAAAGATAGAAAATGATTATTGACCAAAAATATTGCTCAGAACGCATTGTACCATTTAACCCATTGAGCCCCGAGCGGCCCGATCTGACCACGACACAATAGATTTTCTATTGTGTCTGTGATTCCGGGGGCTGAGTTATTAAATAACCACATAGCGAAAATTTTAATCTGGATCTAATGAAAACTTTCTCAATGCGTTTTGGCAATGCGGATAAGCCATGGCGTCTTCTGAATATTAACTGGTAAATTACTTAATGTACTGCAAAATGTAAATTATTTGATGATAATAAACAGCGTCGTCAAAACAATTTTTGTGTCACAATGTTTCAAACATAAATAACCAAACCATCAAACTCTGTGACACAAAATATGACTAACACATTTTTTGAAACATTCTGTATATTTTTGAATTAATAGTTGATGGTTCGTAATCAATTTTTAGACCCCTAGCAGAACAATGATTTCTACATCTGCGTGTTCCTACTAAATATTTTATTCTGAATCGTAGCTAAACTTGAAGCGCTACGAACGTAGAGACGCTACACCAATAGCTACGTCGTAGATGCAAGCTCTACGACAACTTCGTAGTTACATATAATGCGCACTCTTCGTAGTAGCTAGATATTATTTTTGGCCGGGTATCATGCATAAAAAAAGCTTCAAAACAATTGCTAATATACTAGTATATAGCATCAAAATACAAGACGACAAAAGTATGAAATAAACAGCAATGAAGCTAATAAATATTTATAAAACTCTTGTGCCTTGTACCATACAGTATACATAATTCATGTTCCACGATCTAATGTATTAGAGTCGCTAAATATTTATGATACACTCACAATCTACTAATGATTTCGTTTCTGAGTAATTGGGGTTCAGACATACGTAATGTTTGCTCGTAATTAGTGTTTGCTGTTTGTTTTATTGCTTATTTCGAAATTAGCTTCATAAAGTATGTAGGTGTAGTTACTCTAATATTAGATGCTAAAATAACATCTATGAAGATAAATATTTAATGTTATTAAAAAAATGTACATTATTTGCACATTAACCAAGTTATTAATTAGGTGACTTATTTTATTCTTAACACGTTTTTATTAGCTTCACCTGTATGTTTTTACAGTTACATTTAGTAACATTCAAATGCCGTAATCCCGTGGGTTATATTTTGCTTCAATTTGTTGAATTATTTGTGTTTTAAATTTCAATGTATTTTACAATTGGTCAGGTTCTTTTATAAACGTTTTTAAATTCAACCAGGCGAAGTGTATATGCCAATAGGATGAATACTAAAATGAATAAGTTAAATAACTACTCATTCTTTAAATATGTATAATAAAAAAAATATTACATCTTCTTTGTCCTAATAATAATAATATAAGATGCGTGGGTCGAGTTTTTTATGCCACACACTATCGAAGTGCCTTTTAGTCTGAATAAATTTTGCACGCCTCTTAAGCGAAGCGTTGAGAGTTGAGGTGTCACTTCGCGCAAAACATCTGATTTTTCAAACTTAAAATGTCTTTATGTATCATACATTGCACTTGTAAGATAATACATATTAAGAAAAAACACTATTTTTAACATTCATGATATTTTTGATGTCATTTTTGTTATTTAAACTAGTTAAAAAACAGTTTAAAAAAGTTCTGTCTTGGACGTCCGTGTGTCTGTATGTGCGGATCCTTTTTCTTGTTAACACGATAGCGACCGAAATACTTTACTAATCGAGTCTTTTTTTTTCTCTTACGCTTGCGTATGCTCAGGAATAGAACCCTTTCATTTTTCAGGGTCTGATTCGATGTGGTTTAATTGTTATTAAATAAACAAAAATAATAATTAATAAATAATTATTAAAAAAAAATTATGAGGCGTGCACTTTTGGATTTTCCAAACTATTTTTTTCTCTTACGCTTGAGTATGCTCAGGAATAGAACCCTTTCATTTTTCAGGGTCTGATTCGATGTGGTTTTATTGTTATTAAATAAACAAAAATAATAATTAATAAATAATTATTTAAAAAAAAATGTGAGCCGTCATGGGACGCCTGGCAGATGTGAAACATCGTTCGGTTTACAAGTGAGCCTATAGATGTGTATAGCGTGGCGACCCGTCGCCATGGCAAGCGTCGCCACGTCAACAATTCGGTTTACAAGTGAGCCTATAGATGTTTCACATCAAAAAATTATGAGGCGTGCACTTTTGGATTTTCCAAACTATTTAGTAAATGGGTTCTAGAAAGTCGTTTTTACAACCTTATAGAAGCTTTTTCAACTTGAAAATATTTTCGTTTGATTTCACGCGAATATACATTTAGAAATATATATATTTTTGAAAATCTAGATAGTTATCATGTTTGGTTGAGACTTGAGATAAATATATTATAGTGAATAAATCTTATTTAAAATAAGTAAAAGCTTTTTATTTTACTTTTTATACATCTAAATTTTATTCCAGATTTTACAACTGAATTTGAGCGCAATTATGTCAAATTATTATTATTGCTAAAATTTAAACTCTTTTTTTTGTTTTGATTAGCGTTTTATTAGGTCACTAGCTTTCCGCCTGCGGCTTCGCCCGCGTTTTCAAAAAAAAACCCGCATAGTTCCCGTTCCCGTGGGATTTCCGGGATAAAACCTAGCCTATGTCACTCAGAAATGATGTAGCTTTCCAACAATGAAAGAATTTTTCAAATCTGCCAAGTAGTTTCGGAGCCTATTCAATTCATACAAACAAACAAACAAAAAATCAAACCTTTCCTCTTTATAATATTTGTATGTATAGACTAACTATTTATAACATTTATGAAATTCTGTACTTCAAAATAACAAATCACAACTAAATATTTTAAATATAGATTTTAAATTTCAAATTATTTTTATTTCATTGATTAAATACTATTTAAATTAACAATAAACATCTTAATACAATATGGATATTACGTGTCTGAAATAAAGATTTACTTCAAAACACAAAAACATTCCACAAATTACCTCTCTCTTCCAATAAAACCCTAACCAATCAGACCTAAAACGAAATACATGTCAAATCAATATAACTAATATTATAAGGTAACTATCCCAAAAGCATTTCGCATGGTAATAGAACTTTTTGCTCGCGAGATGTATGAGATATGTAGCAAAAGTGACAACTAGTTTGGAAAGGAATAAGATGAAAGTTTTTGTGTAGGCTTTCGTATAGTATAATTTAGTTGTATGTTTGTATTATGAAGGTTAAAGTGTGTTCGTCTGTTGTCTGTCTTGCATGTCATATTTATAATATAAATAGATTTCCGCTCGCCGCATCACTCGCGTTTTCAAAGAAAAACCCGCATAGTTCCCGTTCCCGTGGGATTTCTGGGATAAAACCTATCCTTTATGTTAATTCAAGTTACCCTCTATATGTGTGCTAAATTTCATCGTAATCGGTTTAGTAGTATTTGTGTGAAAGAGTAACAAACATACATACACATACACATACTTTCGCATTTATAATATTAGTAGGAATTATATAATTAAAGAAAAAATTAAAATATAATTAAAGATATTCATATAATTAACAATTGAAAACACATTTTTTTTTTTTTTTTTTTTTATTGTGTGATAGGGAAGCGCTTGACCACGATCTCGCCTGATGGTAAGCTGAGATGTGGCCTATGATGGAGCGCGCTTCCCTAGAAGGTACCCGTTCACTCTTCGCTTGAAGACCCCCATATTGTACTCGTCGGGGAACACATACTCAGGAAGCATGTTCCAGTCCCTCGCGGTTCGGATGAAGAATGTCGATCCGAACCGCTTTGTCCGGGTACATGGAACATCCACCATATGGCGATGCCTAGAGTCTGTGCGCCTCGACGATCGAAGGAAAAACGGGGAAGGCGGAATTAAATCGTGCAATTCCGCAGCGCACTCACCAAAGTGTATCCGATAAAATACCGATAAACTTGCCACTCTGCGACGGTGGGCGAGGCTCTGGAGTTTTTTGCCTACTAGCTCATCGTCGTTTATTAGCCTCTTGGCACGCCTCTCTATCGCCTCAAGCGCCTCCAGCTGGTACTTGGCGGATCCGTCCCAGAGGTGAGAGCAGTACTCCATGCACGATCGGACTTGTGCTTGATAAATTGAGTGATTAAAAAATTGAGTGGCAACCCTGGCTGGGTAAAAGTCTGAAGTGTCTCTGTGAATTTTTGTGTATTTAATATTCTAAACCTCACTAATTGATACAAAAAGTGTATAATCAAGTATTATTTCGAATTAACTATACGTACAAATGTTATAAAAGTGGAGTGTTACGTGTAAGGCAAAACAACTGAATAAAATAAACAGCTGATCGAACAGTTGTAGTTACAAAATACCCTCGTTCCGTCATAATATTATAACGGTAAACAGTGCGGTGTTTCATTCGCATAACTTAATCTTCCATCCAGATAAAAATTATAACTAAATTCAAAAATATTATTACTAAATCGAATGACACGAGAAATAAACTTTTGATTTATTATCAACATAAATTTGAGGATTACTGATACCAACTTATAATAATATCACCATCTAGCGACGGAGCTACGTATCAAAACAATGACCAATAGATGTTCTGCCTGCGGTAAATTCTGTGGGAATATAGATGGCGTTAAGTGTATAAAATGTAATGCCTTGATACATAAACAATGTATTAATTTAAGCCCGAATTCTGCTTCTTTTGGGAAATATATGTGCAAGTCTTGTAAAAATAAAACTAAAAAATCTAACGATGATATTATGACCTCATCACAAGACTCGCAGGACCCGGCTGTACTGGAAACGGGCTCGTCTTCCCCTCTGGGGCAGGATATTAAGCTACTGCGTAACGAGATTTCTAAATTCAGGACGGAAATGGCTGGAATATTCTCTATTATTACGGAACTTGGAAAGCGACTAGATAGCATTGAAGAGCGCGTTAGTAAACTTGAGGAGCGTCCTATAGAATTACAATCCCCACATCCAAACAACTCCGAAATTACTGACGCTGTCGCTGCGTTAGAAAAGCGCCTAAACGATTCGGAGCAACAACAATTATTGCATGATGTTTGTATATCGGGAGTTCCAGAGACTAACGGCGAGAATCTTACCCATATTGCTATATCACTTGCTAATAAACTAAGTCTTAAACTAGACGAACGTGATATTGTGAGTGTGCATCGTTTGGGTAGACAGCGAAACATGCGAGAGTCTAGCTCGGACGGAGCTGTGAGCCCCGCGCGCCCCCGCACCATTGCGGTCCGGCTCACGCGCCGCCATGTACGCGACGAGTTCCTGCGCGCGGCGCGCGTTCGGCGCGGCGCCGACACCGCTGGCACGGGTATCGCAGGGGCTACGCGGCGGTTTTATGTGAACGAACATCTAACTTATTTCAACAGCAGGCTTTTCCATATTGCCCGAGAGACCGCTGCTAGTCGAAAATGGCGATACGTATGGACTAAAGAAGGTCGAATATACGTCAGGCGTGATTCGAAAGAATCATCTCATCGCATCCGTTGCGAGGATGACATAAATAAAATTTTTGGGCATGGTTAGGTTTGCACAAAGCTCCTGCACTTGTCTATTTTTGCTGTTCCATATTATGTATTAGATATAATAACGTGATGACAACTTTTCATTATGTTTACCTTTTCATTAAAGTTTATAAACTTATCTATCCATATAGAATTCATATATGTTTTTATTTTTGTTTTTACATTTTATACGAATTTTATAAATGTATAATATTGTCCTCTAATGTTGAAGCGAGTTATATTGTATTTTTCCTAGTACAACATTTTTTAAATACACTGTTTGGTTTGATTAATATTAAAATTAAGATGTACATTGTTCTGGGTTGTAAGTATGAATGCGTGATGATCTATGTGTATGCATATTATGTAGTTTCAAGCTGTAACAGTATGGCTTCGGTTACGTCACGGTTTTATTGTAATGGATGTTTGTTTTCATTTAAGATATTATATAACAATATAAAAATTCATGTTGTGGTTTTTGGTACTTTTTACACAAATAATGTATCAAATATTGGTGTCTTAATATTGCGTACGTATCTCATCAACAAAGATTGTGTTAATATATTATATAGAATAAGCACTTGTAGTTTAAGTTTATTGGGTGGCGACCAAGGTCTGTGTAACATGGCATTGAAAAAAGACAAAGTTTATGTACGTAATAATAAATATAATATTGTCTTAAACGAGCATTCATGTTTTGTGTATTGTAAACGATTTATAAGTTTATGCTGTGACAATCACACCTTAATGTACGACGCTCGTATCCAGCATTTAATTCAAATAATAATTTTCATTAATTATAGTGACACTATAAACACAAATATTCCATTTATTATAGTATACAGTATCACGTACAGATTTATACAGAGTATTATAGTTTTATCCATTTATCTTGTCTATATTTTAAACGTTATCGTATATTACATTGTTATTCATATTACCCATCAATTAATTGTTATAATAATCTTCATTAATCATATAAAAGCCACTATTACATTTATCGTAGTATATATTATTATTATCCCAAACAGTATTAATAGTATTATACATAATATAGTGTTATTCATTTACCTTGTCCATAGTATAAACTTTATTGTACATTCAATAATTATTAGTCACATTCAGTATTAAAAATAAATTAAAGGTTGGTTTCATCAATCCTGGCTCTCTTGGAACCCATCATGATGAGTTTGTCGTCGCACTAGACCGACTTCGGGTGGATATACTGGCGGTCAACGAGACCTGGCTTCGCGAGGGTGAAGAGGGTCGTGCGCCACTTGTTCCCGGCTATAGGCTGCGACATATACCACGCTCGAGAAGTATCCGTAATCGCGGGGGCGGTGTTGGATTTTACGAGAAGGAGGGTATGGTAGTTAAAACACTGCAACATCCTATAACCTTGCAAGTCGAGCAAATGTGGGTGAAAACCACAGTTCAGGGTAAAACGGTTGTATTGGGAACAGCATATAGACCTCCTTGGCTCGATGTTCAGATATTTTTGGATGCCTTGATCGAATCTCTTGGTTCCTTCATGTGGTCCGACAATATAGTGCTCTTAGGGGATTTCAACATTAACTTTTTAAATAAGCAACACGTTTCTTTCTCCAAACTTGAGAGTTTTTTGCATACGATGAATCTCACTCAACTTATATCTGAACCAACACACTTCACGGATAAAAGCGAGACGTTGCTGGATTTGATATGCACGAATATTGCAGCATCGCACGTTGTCGTTGAGCATGTCAGCGCCCTGAGCAGTCATGCATTTGTTTCTTGTACATTAAATATACCCAAGGACAAATATATCCCTAGATGGATAACGTACAGGTCTCTGAAAGATATTGACATGGAGAGTTTTGAAGCGACCCTAGAAGAAGTAAGGTGGCACACAATTATGGAAATGAATAATGTTGATGAGATGGTTAAGATTCTTACAACATACATCCAAATAATTTTTGATCATCACGCTCCTCGAAAAGTGAAATATGTAAAACGCAAGCTTCATCCATGGATTACTGACACCATTAAATTGATGATGAAAACTCGAGACGAAGCGCAAGTTACAGCCAGAAGAAGTAAAGAAGGTAAACATAAGGCATATTACAAAGAACTAAAAAGTATCGTCAGCCAGGCTCTGCATAGAGAAAAGCAGTCATACTTTGACAATTATGTTAATAGTAATATCAATAACCCGCCTAAATTGTGGAAGCACATTAAGGAACAAGTCGTAATTAAAGCTAAAAAGGATAATAAGTTACCATCGCATTTCAATGATCCCGATAAATTAAATTGTGACTTTCTTAATGTTCCTGGCAACAACAAATCTGACCTATCGACGTTGACTTATTACGAATTTCACCGGTACTGTAACGCCACCTTCTCATTAAAATCTGTTAATGAGAACACTGTACTTAAAGCCTTACAAACCTTGAAGTCTCAAGCAGTTGGAGTCGATGACATGTCCCTGGATATGTTAAAACTTACTTCCTCCAAAATCCTGCCAGTCATCACGCATATCATAAACACGTCCTTCCGTACGCATCAGTTTCCTGAACTTTGGCAAAGTGCACTGGTACATCCTATACCTAAAAATGACAATCCATTGACCTCAAAAGATCTGAGGCCGATCAGTGTGCTTCCGTGTCTCTCGAAAGTGATAGAGAGGATAGTACACAATCAGTTAATCCAGTTCTTAGAGCAAAATGGAGTATTATCCGATTTGCAGTCAGGGTTCAGGAAGGGACGTGGTGTTGCCTCTGCACTGACTGAAGTTGTAGATAACATCCTGAAGGCGCAAGACACGGGCATGAGTACTGCTGTTGTGTTCCTTGACTACACTAGAGCTTTTGACACCATCAATATTCCGCTTCTTCTATCCAAGATGTCGTACTATGGGTTTAGTAAGGAAACAATTAGCTGGTTCGGTAGTTATCTCAACAAACGTACTCAAACTGTAGTCATCCGCAAGGAAGATGGTTCAATTGCATATTCCAGGCAAAGTAGCGTGACCAGAGGAGTTCCGCAAGGCTCCATCCTGGGTCCCCTACTTTTCATTCTGTATAGTACGGATATAACGCGCGAAATAAGATATTGCCGGTACCATTCATACGCAGACGATATACAATTATATATATCTTTTCATCCATCTCGAACTGTTGATGCTATTGCCGAATTAAACTCAGACCTTCAGCGTATTTCAAAATGGTCGGAGAAAAACTCTCTGGTTATTAATCCTGCGAAGACCAAATTTATGTTATTAGGAACACCGATTTTGGTTGAAAAAGTGGCGAGATATAATCCGCTTATCAGTGTAGAGGGGCAGTTGATTGAACGCGTTAGGGAAGCTCGCAATCTTGGGATCGTGTTCGATGAAAATTTGAGGTTCGAGAAACACATTCATACCACCATTTCAAACTGTTTCTATAGATTAAAGCTGTTGTATCGTATAAAACCCTACATTACCGCACCCTTACGTTCAAGGCTGTGCGAGGCACTTATACTCTCGAAATTCAATTTCGCGGACACCATGTACGGTACAAGATTGCTTAAAAAAACTAAGACTGCAATACAGCGCGTTCAGAACGCCTGCGCTCGTTTCTGTTGGGACATACCTTCGAGAGATCACGTTACGCCATATCTGATCAAAGCAAAAACGCTCAACATGGAACGACGCAGACGCCTTCACTTCGCTGTCATGCTTTTTGAAGTGGTAACATCCCAGATGCCTAAATACCTTTACTGTAAGCTTGGGTGGATGAGTGACAGAAAAGGCTCGTACTTAACAAGAGGGTCCACGTACAAGCTACTTATGCCAAAGTTCCATACAACTGCTTTTAGAGGTAGTTTTGTATACAACGCAACGAAGTGCTGGAACAATCTTCCGCCGCCGATACGTGAATCAGTGTCAAAAAATTCTTTCAAATATAAATATAAAGCACACTTGATAAACGAATTCGTCAAACAAGCCTAGTTGCGTTGTATATCGGGCTAATATACATTTATTTAATGTTATTTTATAAGTATTTTCAAGTATATAATATATATCTCTTTACTTTTATTTATTATTATTATAATGTTTTTATTTTTATATGTTCCATTATAGTATATACTATATATATGAATATTCTGTAGATGATTTTGTTTCTATTTAATACTTATTATTTTTTCTGTATATATTTAGCAACAGTCACGGTTAGGGGACACTTTGGGCTTCTGCCCTGTTTTGTGTTGTGGGGGGCACTGAAAACCAGCGTTATGCCGACCATGTCGACATGACATATGCTGAGGGCCTCACCATTTAGGTCGCCACACTAATTTCTTTTCGTGTTTTAGTTTAATTATTTTTGTTCATTAGTCTTTATTTTATTTTTTTACGTGTTATTTCTTTTTTAAATTTTGTTATATTTATGTTCTATGTGGTGTACCTAATAAAAATGATTTTCTTTCTTTCTTCTTTCTTTCTTTCTTATAAAGGTTGAGCAGCTGTCCCGGGCTGAAATACTGTCTCACCTTCGCCAGAATTCCAAGCTTTTTTGAGGCTACTTGGGCTTTGGATTCTATATACGAACCAAAGTTCAGAGTAGGCGTCAGGGTAATGCCAAGAAGCTCGAGGTGGTTGGTTATCGGCACGGATACACCCTGGAAAGTCGGAGTCAGGTGGAATGGACTCCGTTTAGCGGAGAATAGACACGCCTGGGTCTTAGTCGCATTGAACTTGACCAGATTGGCATCGCCCCAATCGGAGACCGCCTGTAAGGACAAGTTCATGCGATCGACCATCGACTCTCGTAGAGACTGGATTTGTGCCGTACTGGTTCGCGCGCTGGATACATATCTCTCCACAACAGTGCTATCGTCTGCGTACCCATAGATACCGGGTTTCAGCAGATCGTTGATGTGTAGCAAGAAGAGCGTTGCGGAGAGAACTGATCCCTGAGGGACCCCGGCATTAATAGCCATTTGGTCGGACGAGCAGCCGTCGACGACTACCCGAAGCGACCGGTCTCTCAGAAAATCTGAGATCCAGGCGCAGAGACCAGCAGGCAGACCGTAGGATGGAAGCTTGCCAATAAGACTATCATGCCAGACCCTATCGAAGGCCTTCGAGATATCAAGGGAGACAGCAAGTGCTTCACCATGATTCTCGATGGCCTCGCTCCAGATGTAGGTGGCGTACGCTAGAAGATCCCCAGTGGACCGGTTTCGGCGGAACCCGTACTGACGGTCACTGAGGAGGTCATTCGCTTCTAGGTGTGCCAGGAGCCGGCTGTTCAGTACACGTTCCATAGTCTTACAGAGTATGGACGTGACTGAAATTGGCCTATAGTTGGAAGGGTCGGCACGACTGCCTTTTTTGGGCACGGGCTGCACGTTGGCAAGTTTCCAAGATTTCGGTACTATTCCAGTCGTCAACGAGAGACGAAAGAGGCGTGTCAGAACAGGAGCAAGTTCAGGCGCACAGGTTTTAAGTACTATGGCTGGAATTCCATCAGGGCCGCTGGCTTTATTCACGTCAAGATTCCGCAGCGTTTTAAGAACCTCAGTCTGACGGATGCGAATTTCGGGCATGTTCACCTCGCATCCAGGTAGACTGGGAGGTTTCGCATTTGCAGGATCAAGACGAGAATTTTCCGCGAAAAGAGAAGCAAAGAGGTTCGCTTTCTCTACGGCGGTGTGAGCCAGCGATCCATCCGGTTTCAGCAGTGGAGGAAGTGAGGGGCGGCAGAAATTCGATTCAACCGTCTTAGCCAGGGACCAAAACGCTTTGCTACCAGAGGGGTAAGAAGCCAGTTTGTTCCCTATTCGGCTGACATGGTCAAATCGAGCTTTCCGTAGAGCCTTTTTGCAGGACTTGGCGGCTCGGTTGAAGGCTTTCTTCTTTTCCGACACGTCCTTGGCCTTGCGGTGTCGAGCATCAACCCAAGCCAGGTATGCTTCATGCTTTAGCGCTTCTGCGCGTCTGCAGTCGGCTCTGAACCAGGGTTGAGCTTTGCCGGACATAGCTACGTCTGAGAATGGGATGAAATACTCCATTCCCTGTCGCAGCACATCTGTCACAGCATCCGCGCAGGTCGAAGGATCATCAGAAGAAAAGCAGACCGGTCGCCAGGGATAAGACGCAAAGAAGGAGCGCATCTCATCCCAATCTGCTGACTTGTATCGCCACACGCGCCGAGAGCCCATAGGACTGGGATCGGGCGGCGAGTAGACAGATACAGATTTCACCAGACAGTGATCGGAGCTGCCAAGCGGCGAAGAAATCGCCACCGAGTATCGGTCTGGATCTGTTGTCAGCAGAAGGTCCAAGCAATTGGCTGTATGGCTCTCAACATCAGGAACCCGCGTCGCTCCTTGAACCAGCTGGGTGAGATTTAATGCTATGGAGAGTTTACGCATCTCTCTCCCAGCCAGGTCAGTGCACTGGTATGGGTATAGCCACTCCTGGTGGTGGGCATTAAAATCCCCCAGTAACACAAGCTGAGCGGAAGGGTATTTGTGTTGAGCAGCATCCGCCACCTCACTAAGGTACTCTGTGAGCCTGATCGTCTCCTGGTCTCCGCTGTGCGCCCGGTAGACACAGGCATAGAGAAGTTTCTCTGGGCCTGTGTCCACCAGCATCCATAGCACGGAAAAATGGGGGTCTTCAAGATGTCGGAGACGCCGACAACAGATGTCATCTCGGACGTACGCGCACACACCTGACCGAGCCTTAAAATTATGCTCCAGGGTGTAGCCGGGATAGGATAGGTACGCCAAGTCAGACGGACATCTAATCTGCGTCTCCGTGAGGAACAAGATACACGGTTTGCTAGTCTCAAGGTGGAAGTGGACTGCAGCGAGATTAGAGTGGAGACCTCTGATGTTGGTTAGGTCCACTTTTAGCGAGAGGGAGTGCTGCCGCTGTGCAACCTTATACTTGTATCTTGCCTTTTTCATGATCGATTGATAAGAGAGTGAAGTAGGTATGAAGACGGCAGTGAGTCGAGGCGCTTAACATCAGGACCGGGACACACACTTAGTAGCCGCATTATTGGGGACTAGTCTGGAGACTGCGGGGACGCCCGAGCCCCCCCAAGTTGTCCATAGGGCCCTCTCATCCGGTCGCCAACCGGCACTATGACGCAACTTGGGATTTTTCGCTGGTTGGCGGGGCAGCCTTTCGCGTGTGGCTAGCACGCTACTTGGGCCCCCTACTGACCAGCGGTCGGCCAGCGGTGCACCGTGCCTCGGATCCCGCTAACCTCCATGACTAGGCACCAGATGCAGCAACATCAGTGTGTGTCAGATCGTCCCGATTGTCAAAGCGCAACTGACTCGACCCGTCTTCACTAAGGCTACATCAGCTTCATCGAGTCGGAACACGGACGCTTGGCGACTCGTCTTCAGCTGATGGGTGGTCATTATAGCCGCGACAACTGTCTCCCACCATGTCACCTGTTTAGCACCACCCAGGGGCCACGTGTAGGGTTTCTGAGTTCTGGGTATACTCCTACGGACGGAGGTGACTCGGCCCCCAAAACATCAAGATACATAAAAAGATTCATTCATTTTAATGATTTTTCTACAGATTTGAATTAAAATTTGAATACGTCACAGGGATAAAAGTAATCTTTTCGTTTTATCCTTACATTAGCATATCAAAGAGTAACCGAATTTCACTCATTTTGAAACTCTGTATTGAATTTATGATTACTTAGAAACCGATGCAGACGTTTTAATTAGGATGTTTTTGTTTTTAATGTATAAATAAATCTTTCTGAGTTTTAAGTGTAAGTTTAGGAATTATTTTTATTTGTAGAAACTATAACTACATAATATTTATTTGGTGATTCAAATAAAATAAATTTCTTGGAATGGATATAAATATAAGATTTTATGATTGCTTTGTATATTATATTGGGAGATCATATTAATAAGTTAAATGCAATATCTACATACCCATTGACCACCGAGCGGCCCGATCGGGCCGAGACACAATAGATTTTCTATTGTGTCTGTGATCCGAGGACTGACGGATTAATCGATAATTATTCCAAAACCTTCGATTTTGTATGTTGTCCAGTTGTCAATATTGTTATACTATTAGCCTAATAGACTACAGGCCCATGTTGAAAAAAATGGTGGTCCACAAAGTCGGTATTTATTTTTATTTTCCGACAATTGCCCGGGTAAATTTGGTCATTTGATTGTGTACGGCATCTGTGTCATACTATTCCAATACTTCTTTTAATCTATTATTCCGCAACGCCGTACAAAAATCATGGAGACAAGTGAAAACATCTCTACCTGTACTTTCGAATTCTCATCTGCACTCAGGTGGACAGCTTACAAGTGACAGCATAGTGCTGAATCTTATTATTTTATGCTCTTATATCGTTCTAGATAGGGCGCGTTCCCACTATGTCGTAACGACTAATTTATCGTTCGACGACTGTCGTCTCTACCTGTTCCCATTATAACGATTGTTTGTCGTCAACATTTTTTATCGTTTAGCGACTGTCGTATCTAGCTGTTCCCATTGGATCGCGACGACATTTTATCGTTTCCTGGCAGTCGCTTTGTCGTTTACACATCATCAGCAAGCTACAAATCTAGTCGCCTCTGCGTTCGCTTGGTGATTACTAGTGCGTTTACTCTCCTGAGTTCAATGGACGTCATAGAGTTGCCGTCCACGATTTTTTATCGTTTTACGACTGTCGTGCTTGCCGTTCCCACTGTCACGACAAAGTGTCGTCACTGCAAAAACTGTCGTAGACGACAGTAAATTGTGTCGTTCTAAATGTGAACACCTCCATTTAAACATATAAGCCACGACACTTAAAACTACACGATTATCTGTCGTCACGACACGGTGGGAACGCGCCCATAGGTCAACTGGTGGTTCAAATGACCCATAAATTTTTCAACATGGGCCTCTAGTCTATAAGCTTTTACCATTTTACAACAAAATATTAAATAAGCATTTATTAATATTATATCCTAAGATTATATCAATGTCCGTTATCAAAATATCACATTATCTAGTGCAGTTTTCGAAATTAACTTTTTTGTAGGTATGTAAACTATAACATACATACCTATACACTATAAAGTACAAAACACAATATATAAAAACTAGGACAAATAAAATTTTTACGCGTATTTTTTCAGTATTGGAGTTTTTTTCCTTAAAACGTCCGTCATTATTATTTAATGTCACGTAATATTGCCATCAGAATAATTTCAATTCATATCACGTTGAAGCATTAAATTTAAAAACATTTATTGATCGTTTTTCCCGATGTATGTACAATTGTTATAACATTTTTTTACTATATCATCAGTTCAATTACTATTACAACGATTGAACATAAATAAATAGACTAACTTATTTAACTAACTGTAAAAAAAGTCTTACAAAGCCTTTTAGGACACCTAGGACAAGTAGTTAGTAATACATTCCTACATACATAAAGTTTTTTTGTATGAACAATAATTGAGCTAACACTTTAATATGCATAATTTGAAATTTAATAATGTTTTTGTTTTCAGATATCATTCAGAACGAAGTACCAACATTAAAACATCATAGTTCCCACAGGTAAGTTTAATTTTTATATTTAATAAAAAAAAATAGGCCTTGGCTTAGTAATATTAATTTTATAACTGTTTTTTAACTTGAAGAAATAATATTACATCAACAATATGCCTTAGACCAACCTTAGACTTAGTAATATTTCTTCAATAACCTATGACGACCATAAATTGAATTTATCGAAGCAAATGCATCTTCTACGTCACAGGCTAAGTGCAAGCAACTCAGTTACGGGGCTGATTTTACTGTAGCAAGTAATGATTAAATGTACTATTAATATTACAATGAATTATAAAGTTTTTTACTTAAATCTCGGTAAAATTGCGTTAAAGCTCTTAAAAAAGAATAAAAAAATTGGATGTCTGTAAAGTCGGTTTACTGACGATAGTTGAACGTGACAACGTCCGATTGTGCTTCTTTGTCGCTCGTTCCGCGCTCTCGCTTGCACTTCAAGCCTTACATGGAACGTCTCAGAGCGAGGTAACGCCGCATGAGTCATGTTTTTTCGTGCGTGCAGCCGGCTCTATCGAATTATAAGACGTTGTCACGTCAAAGAATAAATTTAAAATGTTTCTAATGGCATTGCTTGCTTTTAAACGTATGTTCGATAGCATGAAAGTAGTCTATAGTTATATTACATTTGTACCTAAAATGTCAACCTACCAAAGCTCTTAAAACTCAGTGTCTTTCTAGACAAAAGCTTTACAAAAACTACGAGCCGGTAAGGTTAATGTTCAATAACCCTGAGTGCTCTGCGGTTTATTGAAGCCCTCGTGCCGTGCGTGAAATTTTTTAGAAAGGTTTCACTGATGTAGGATATGCTTTATGTAGGTGTATAAAATATTTTATAATACTGAATTATGTATGTTTATTAATACGCTTTTTTGGGGATATTTTTTATACTTTTAAGCTATCAGACATTCATCTTATTAAAGCGGTTTGTTTCGAATTTCGTAAGAGTTTAAAAATGAGGTGTTGCTAGTTACATTGGAAATATAAAAAAAAAATCTATAACTAAATATTTTAAAATATTTCAGCCCCGTTTTTATATTTAAAATAATGACTCTACTTCTTGACATCTCACTCGTGATATCCACATTATTTTATCAGCAGTCGTGTTTTAAATTCCACACTTAATTATATTATTTCATCATTCACTTATTCAGAATCCTTATGAAATTAAATCCACATAAATAAGATAATTCAAAACGCTTTCATTACAAATAAGCGAAAAGAAACAAGAAACAAGGTTTGTATTCTTGAGTTAAAAGCTATTAATGTCCTTAACAAATAGTTTATCACATTCAAATCTAATTTCAATTAACACAAAATTAATCTAAAGACCTCTCTTATCTTGCTAATGAAAAATACCCTCGTATTTCAAAAAATTGAGCACAAAAGTTCCTCTGAAATACGGTTTTCATACATATAATGGACACAGAGTTTCGTTTTTATAATGACATTCATTCGTTGCTCGTGTTTTTTAAATGTGCTCGCGTTTTAAAGGATGTTTTCATATTTGTATGTAACATGAAAGGAACATACTGTATATTGGTTGTCGCTATTCATGAATGAACACCCTGTATATAAGTGTATTTCGTGCTCAAAGAAAGCGAAGAATCCCTTGCTTATTAGATGTGCTTTTTGAAATTATGAGTGTGAATTTTTTTGGTAATGAACGAAGCAATTTTAATTTAAAGGAATGAAAAGAATATGACTTTTTAAATAGAAAACACACAGATACGTTACACCTTTACAAAATTTAAAAACAAACACATATTATATACTAGCTTTGCCCTGCGGTTTTACCCGCATTGCTCCGCTCCTGTTGGTCTTAACGTGATGATGTAGCCTATAGCCTTTCTCGACAAATAGGCTTTCTAACACCGAAAGAATTTCTCAAATTGGCCAAGTAGTTCCTGATATTAGCGCGTTCAAACAAACAAACAAACTCTTCAGCTTTATAATATTAGTATAGATTACCTGTGTATTTCCGAAAAATGACGACGCTTATAAACATTTAATGCAAACAGGAAAAGAACAAATACGAGTACGGGATAAAAAAGTATAATATCAATAGAGCAGATCAAACGAAAATAAGTTTTTAAAGTTGAATATAAATGTGAAAAAGTCCAAGATACTTTAGAGTTGAAGCTGTTTTATCTTAGAAAAGGTAAGTTAAAATCTTATATATCTCTTTAAAATATAGGTATATGTGTGAACTCATGTTAATTCAATATTACTAAGGGAAAATATATTGAAATTTATGTACGTCTAACGAACTATGCAATGCGAGATTTGAGGAACTATGAAATAACCCTGTTTAATTTTAAAGCAAGCACAGCTACCACGAAACATTGATACGAATTGTTATTGTTTTCACGAATATATAAATACATAAATAAGCGATGTATGTAATAAAATATAAAATGATATATTAGAGACTAGAAACACAATGTTCATCAGGCATAATATTTAAACACTAAATATATGCACGTTTCCATACAAAAAAAAAATTAACAAAAATTAAATAACTTATTTTTATATACCTACCCATACAAAATTAATTACCTATTCTTGTACTTATTATTTGATTTTATAATATAACGCCTATCAAACTAAACTTTGACCAGAGTAACCCTTCTATATAATAAAGTTAAAAAAATAATAAAACTTTATAATAACCTTCACTCCATTGATTTACTGCAAACTAAGAACTTCAGCTAGAAAACTTCAGCACTGTATCACATCGTGGAGACTCCATGAATACTTTTAAAAGTTCGAAAGCGCTTAGTCTATGTGACATCATTCACAATTTTTGAAGTGAAAACTTCTTTAGCGGCGTTGGGTATAAAATCTTAACCTCGCGTCAGGACACGTGGCCTGATCGAAAAAGCGTAAGACGGATTTTTTTTGAAGTGAAAACTTCTTTAGCGGCGTTGAGCACTTTTTCTGTAATGGGTATAAAATCTCGCGTCAGGACACGTGACCTGATCGAAAAAGCGTAGACGGATTTTTTTAGCTCTTATATTCCATGCGTAAGACGGATACCATTCCAAAATATCAAACATGCTGAACGTTAATAATCAAGTTTTCACTACTGCCGGCGCTCCCGGAGTGCAACCCGTCTTTTTTTTCTTTTAAAAGGCCTTCCTTGTTCAGTTTGATCTAAATCACTTATAAAATACTAGCTTTTCACCCGCGGCTTTGCTTGGTCTATAACTTAACAAATTATATATACTAAAAGCTTCCTCTTGAATCACTCTATCTATTAAAAAACATCAAAATCTGTTGCGGAAGGTTGAAGGGGAAGAAGAGGTTGAAGAGGATGAAGAGGTTGAAGGGGTTGAAGGGGATGAAGAGGTTGAAGGGGATGAAGAGGTTGAAGGGGATGAAGGGGGTTGAAGGGGATATAGGGGATGAAGAGGTTGAAGGGGTTGAAGGGGATGAAGAGGTTGAAGGGGATGAAGGGGTTGAAGGGGATGAAGAGGTTGAAGGGGATGAAGGGGTTGAAGGGGATGAAGGGGTTGAAGGGGATATAGGGGATGAAGAGGTTGAAGGAGATGAAGGGGATGAAGAGATTGAAGGGGATGAAGAGGATGAAGGGGTTGAAGGGGATAAAGGGGATGAAGGGGATGAAGGGGTTGAAGGGGATGAAGAGGTTGAAGGGGTTGATGGGGATGAAGAGGTTGAAGGGGATGAAGAGGTTGAAGGGGATGAAGAGGTTGAAGGGGATGAAGGGGATGAAGGGGTTGAAGGGGATATAGGGGATGAACCGATTGAAGGGGGTGAAGAGGATGAAGAGGTTGAAGGGGATGAAGAGGTTGAAGGGGTTGAAGGGGATGAAGGTGATGAAGAGGTTGAAGGGGATGAAGGGGATGAAGAGGTTGACGGGGATGAAGAGGTTGAAGGGGTTGACGGGGATGAAGAGGTTGACGGGGATGAAGGGGATGAAGAGGTTGAAGGGGATGAAGAGGTTGAAGGGGTTGACGGGGTTGACGGGGATGAAGAGGTTGACGGGGATGAAGAGGATGAAGAGGTTGAAGGGGATGAAGGGGATGAAGGGGATGAAGAGATTGAAGGGGATGAAGTCAATGGTGATGATGGTCTCATGACCATCATCACCATTGACTTCATCCCCTATCCTACCCTACCCTATCCCCTATATATGAATATATCACTAGATTATTACTAGATTTCCGCCCGCGGCTTCGCCCGCGTTTGCAAAGGAAAACCTGCATAGTTCCCGTTCCCGTGGGATTTCCGGGATAAAAACTATCCTATGTGTTAATCCAAGTTACCCTCTATATGTGTGCTAAATTTCATTGTGATCGGTTCAGTAGTTTTTACGTGAAAGAGTAACAAACATCCATACATCCATACATCCTTACAAACTTTCGCCTTTATAATATACTAGATTTCCGCCCGCGGCTTCGCCCGCATTTTCTAAGGAAAACCCGCATAGTTCCCGTTCCCGTGGGATTTCCGGGATAAAAACTATCCTATGTGTTAATCCAAGTTACCCTCTATATGTGTGCTAAATTTCATTGTAATCGGTTCAGTAGTTTTTACGTGAAAGAGTAACAAACATCCATACATCCATACATCCATACATCCTTACAAACTTTCGCCTTTATAATATATATTAGAATATTAGACATTAGATACAGCGGAAAGCGACTTTCTTTTATACTATTTCGTGATATTTGTGAATTCTTATACCATTTGTAATGAAAACTTACTTTTGAAGTCTGCTTTTATTTGACAAAATAACACCCTGCAATTAGTAAGAATCGATTGATAAAAATTTACAAAAATCGGTTGATCTATTTAGGAATATTCCAAACTTACTATTTAAAACAATATGAACATCAAAGTCGATTTGTGGCTCGTTTGCGGTGACCCTAAGAATTATAAAAAAAGCCTTTCAATCAAACTTTACGGATGTCCAGATAACGTATATAGTACTAGGTTTCCGCCCGCGGCTTCGCCCGCGCAGTCAAAGAAAAACCCGCATAGTTTCCGTTCCCGTGGGATTTCCGGGATTGCGTCATTTTCCCGGGATAAAAAGTAGCCTATGTCCTTTCTCGGGTATCAAAATATCTCCATACCAAATTTCATGAAAATTGGTTCAGTAGTTTAGGCGTGATTGAGTAACATACAGACAGACAGAGTTACTTTCGCATTTATAATATTAGTATGGATTTGAAATACTATGACATAGAACGTAAAAATCAACCATCGTCGCAGCATACTACCACAGTTCCTTCACAAACTTGCATGCCTTTTCAATTTGTTCGTCTATTCAACCATACTCCTAGCTTTGCACATCCTTGTGAATAATTAAAGCAGTCGTCTCTTACATCTATACTTAATCATCACTACATAGTATAAAACAAAGTCGCTTTCCCTGTCCCTATGTCCCTTTGTACGCTTAAATCTTTGAAACTACGCAACGGATTTTGATGCGGTTTTTTTTAATAGATAGAGTGATTCAAGAGGAAGGTTTATATGTTTAATAACATCCATTAAATAGTGGAGAAGTACTGTTATTTTTTAGGTTTCTAATGTGATGTCGTAAAAAATTTCATTCTTTCCGCTTACATTGCAAACGCAGGCTGAACCCTACGAGTTTTATCAAAATAATGTTCTAAGTATTATACACATTGAAAAGGTCTACAGAAAAGTCCGCGATGGTATATGTCTATCTCTTATGGATAACCCACAATAACTTTTTTTTGTCATTTACTTTTTACGACAAATAATGGCTAATTTTCGATGCGATTTTAATCAACACAGCATTAATCCTTAACCAATTAAATACCTTGAATACATTGTTCATTTAATATAGATCTATATGGCCCTTTACACCGTATGATTTAAGTGAATATTTTCGAAGATATTACAGATTTAAAAATTGCGGGACGTAGCGTTAGCGGCGGTACCGGCCGGCCGGGCCGCTATTTTTTTATATACAACGTTCACAGTTTTTCTGTAGTGTTTTTAGTATCAGCATTGCACCCGTGCGAAGCCGGGGCGGGTCGCTAGTAATGTTATAAAGCTGAATAGTTTGTTTCTATGTTTGTTTGAACGCGCTTATCTCAAAAACTACTGGTCCGATTTGAAAAATTCTTTCGGTGTTAGATAGTGTATCGAGGAAGGCTATAGGCTGTATATCATCTCGCTAAGACCAACAGGAGCGGAGCACTGCGGGTAAAACCGCGGAGCGCAGCTAGTTGTAAATAAAACATGCTATGAGCAGGAATTTCCGCGAAGTAACTAATGACTTACAGATATTCAGTGAGAAATACTTTTTCCTTATTTACGGCACATTGACGTTTCCTAATTGTATTGTTTCTGAAGTTAAATCGCTTTTGTAGTTATATTGAATCTTTCTTGGGATTTATTTTGTAATGCCATTGAATATTACTGTGTTACTTTACAATGGAAAAGCTTGTTTTTATTGTTGGAATAATACATGTTTTTAGATGAATTATACGTCTTATAATATTGATAATTAAGGTTATAATTATATCTCAGTAAGAAGCTTCATTTATAGCATTAACCTAATGATACGATTAGATTTTACTTACATAGGTTTTCTGAACTATTTGCGAAAAATCCATCAAAAACAACACAGCACTATGCAACAGCGCTGAGTCTTCATTTGCTAACACGTGGCCGCGTTTCTCGATAAAAACTTATTAAAAAGCATTGAGATAAAATGTACGTAGTACGTAGTACATTTATTATCTCAATGATAAAAGCTATTCTTTTTTCACTTCAAGTTTTATTTACAGGAAGACTTTATTGTACAAAAATAGATAGAACAAAGCAAAGGAACAACATAAAAATGGATCATTTGTGCAAGAGGCGACCTTATTGCCGAACAGAAAATCTCTACCAGGCAACCTAGTAGGAATGGAAATTTATGAAGTTCATGGAATAGTGCAAAATAAATGAAATTATGTACCTAATGCAATTATTCAAAAGCACTTAACAAAATACGTTATTTTAATAATTTCAAAAGCACTATAAAAGATGAGTTTGACAATAAAATGAAAAATGTCAATAGCACAGCGTTGCGCTCAGATTTTAATTTCCTCCGTATTTCCGTGCGTTGTTTTCCGTCTGTATATCGATATTTATCTACCATTCGATTATAGAAAATACTGAAATGAAAAGACAGTAAGATGATACTTTTCCTATGGCAAGAGTAGGTAAGCATTAATTCATACTTGGCTGGCATTGTATCTTTGCAGTTTAAGTAAAACAGACCAAGATTATACACGTATTATATAGGTACACTATAGCTATAAATGAAAATGAAAATAAGTTTGGGTGCGGTTTAATTTGAGAGGTGTTCCCCGAATGCCTACATGTTCTAATTTGTGAACTCTGCTGGAGATGATTCTGGTGCAAATGGTATTTATTTTACTGAGTGTTCAGCAGATAGAACTGTCTGGTTGTAATTGGTACAATTCCTCAGAGCATTCCCCATAGCGTACGAAACAAACAGTTACATATCTTCGTAACAAACGTCCTAATTCAAAATCACATACTTATTATCACTACATACCACATGGTATAAAACGATTTCGCTGCCTGTTCGCCCTATGTATGCTTAAATATTTAAAACTACGCAACGAGTTTTGATACGGTTTTTATTAGATAGACTGATTCAAGGGGAAGGTTAAAACCTTCCTCGTATATAATTTATTGGGTTTTAGACTAAGCGAAGCCGAGGGTGGAAAGCTAGTCATTAAATAAACATATTATTAAATGCGACCAACCCAAAACGATCGCATAATTTTTTTAAAAATACATTTTTAAAAAGTTTCCACGTCCAATCCCCTCCGATAACAGCTTTTGTAATTAAAACTGTGTTCGTCGCCATTTTGTGATGTGTCAATAGAATCGAGGTAATGAAAAGTTTCCTGTGATTTTTGGCGGGAATTAAATTGTTTACTTGCGTTTTAATATGCGTATGCGTTATTTGTGTGGTTTTGTGCGGCTTGATTAAAAGTAAATAAAAGGAAAGTAATGTTATTTTAATATTCAAGTCAATATGACGTATTTATTTACTTTGTAAATACATATGTGCTTATTTTTGAAGTGAAACTTCTATAGGCGCGTTGAGACTGAGAGTAAAATTTAAAGATCACGTCATGGCAATACCGTCATGACATGGAGTAAGGCGAAGATTTTGGTAATCTTTGAATCTTGCCAAAATAGTTTAATTTCTGACGCGTGTGCTCAGCAAACACGCTTTTTGGGTGTACACGTTAATCTCAGAAACGAATGGTTCCAATTTAGAATTTATAGTATGTAATTATTGTACTTGAAAGCTAATTTATCGATGAAGAATAAAATAATATATTATTATCGTATATACATGAAAGAAAGAAAGAAAAAAATATTTATTGCCACAAGTTACACACACTTAACAACTACTTACATTACTAAAAAAAAATAGAGAATTTACATGGCAATCGGGTCAGACTCAGCCATGCCGTTGGGCTTTAACACCAACAGCGCTGATTTTCAGTCTGCCCGTAAGTTTTTATTTCCGAGGCTCACTAAGTCTAAATTAAAATACAAATACCAACCAAAAAACATTATTTACAGTTCTGAAAATAATTTTCATTGTTATTATTAATAATTGCATACGAATAATAATATACAGTGGTGGACGTTTAATTAGAAACAGGTAACACGATGATGCAGTCATCAAATTCACCCAACATTTATGCATTAGCGTATTAGAGATCAAGTATTATTTCATATGTAATAGAACACCCGTTTATCTAGTCTTGTAAGAAATTGCCTAATTTAAATTACATAATATATCTACGGCTGTTTCAGAGACCAAGATGTTAAAGACTGACGTATAACATAACTACTCCAATGCTTTTTAAAAATAGGTAGCACGCCATAATCCACTAAGATAAATATTTATGAACAGTGCTGAAGAAAATCATACATAAAACATAAAGTCACAGTGTCCTCTCTCATTTATATGTAGATTTCATGTTTTTAAGTCAAAAATGTGAAATTTCGTATGAGGCGAACAAACTATGAGAAAAATAAGAATAAATATAAGTTTCGTGGAAATTTCTTTTGTTGTTTTTAAATTAAATTTGGAAAATATATGGAACTTATATGGGCTGGGTAATAACTGAAAAATTCTTTTTCACTAAAACTATTTCGTAACTCATAAGATAAATATCTATACTTATTCTATACTTTATATTATAAGAGAGAAAAAGCTTTGTAATTATGTATGTATGTATGTATGGTTTTCACGCATAAACTACTGGACCGATTTCAAAAATTCTTTCACCATTAGAAAGCTGCATCTTCACTGAGCAACATAGGCCATATTGTGTTTTCAAAAAAAAATTGAGATCCTTACCAAAAATGCAATAATGTAACCCAAGGTGTAAAAAATTCCTTAATCAAAATTCTGTCATCGCGTGTGCTGCGGAATCTATTCCTTGAAGTACGAGGATGGTTCTTATGAAGAAAAACGTGAACATGTAGGTACCATGGGCGAAGCCGGGGCCGACCGCTAGTAATTTATAATAAAAAAGGTGTTGAATATTCCCTCCAGAATAAAATTTATTCCTTCTTACCTACAATTTCCTTTTAAAAACGTAACAATACAAATGAAAACTCTTATTTATTTCAATTTGAATAAGTAATGTCAATGGAATCGTACCAAGATATCTTTGTAAGGCCAAGACACACGTACCTTATCTTATATATACAATGTGTTCTAGCTCTTAAGTAATTGCCACTGTGACCTAAGAGATGTTGCCTTGATAGGACAGAACTAAGATATAACTAAATATAGGAAACTAGAGGTCCGCCCCGGCTTCGCCCGTGGTACATATTTCGCAATAAAAGGTAGCCTATGTCCTTTCTCGGGTATCAAAATATCTCCATTCCAAATTTCATGCAAATTGGTTCAGTAGTTTAGGCGTGATTGAGTAACAGACAGACAGACAGAGTTACTTTCGCATTTATAATATTAGTATGGATTATTTGCTTTTAGTTTTAAAGGTTAAAAGTATTGTGAAGTTCAAGAAAAATTTTCTTTATTTGATTGGATTGTTTGATTTGAGTAGTATTTATGAATGCAATAAATATTAAAGGAAATTTGGTCAGTTACATTTTCACAGATAAACTCTTTTATTCCTATTGAAAAAAATGTTATAAATTGAAATTGAATTCATTTATTAATTGCTTGAACAAGCAGGGAAAAAAATAATTTAGAGATACAACCTGATATATAGAATAAAGGCTACTTTTTTAAATTTGAAATAGATTTTACAATGGATGGATAATGCCATGTGAGTAAATCCGCGGATAAACAGCTAGTATATATTAATAATCAACATAAAATCTTTATAAAAGACTAGCGGTCAGCCCCGGCTTCCCCCGTGGTACATATTTACGTTTTCTCTACATAAAAACCATCCTCGTACTTCAAGGAATACAACAAAAAAAGAATTATCGAAATCGGTTCAGCCGTTCTCGAGTTATGCGCTTACCAACACATTTTGCGATTCATTTTTATATATAAGATTTATCGGGATCAACATCGCAAGACAATGAAATATTATAACTCCAAATAAATATATTAGTTTTGTAATTATCCTGCCATTCGTAATCCAAAGAAAATATGTTACACGTGTAATTATTCTCCCAGTTTATTTTGGTTATTTTGTATGTGTCCTTCTCATTAAAATAACCTTACTAATCTAAATATTTTTATGTTCTTCCAAAGTAATCTTAATATATATAAATCTCGTGTCACAATGTTTGTCCTCAATGGACTCCTAAACCACTTAACCGATTATAATAAAATTCGCACACCATTTGCAGTTCGATCCAACTTGAGAGATAGGATAGTTTAAATATGTAGGTACCACGGGCGAAGCCGGGGCGGACCGCTAATATTGTATATTATTTAGCATTGAATTCGATACATGATGCCTAATTGACTTATTAAAAAAACGAATTGCCTCACAGTCTGCATGTAGATATCATATTCTTCATGAATACTAGCTAAATAGGTTCTATCCCGGATTTATCTAATAGGTTTTATCCCGGAAATCCCACGGGAACGGAAACTATGTGGGTTTTCCTTTGGAAAAATGGGTGAAGCCGCGGGCGGAAAGCTTTATTCTAAGTTTTCGACAATGCAAGCGAAGCCGGGACAAGTGTTAGCATATCAAAATGTGCTCCTAGATGATAACTACTAGTTACAATTTATAATGTACCGCCCCAGTTCCACAGAGCTGCATAGTTAATGAGATTTGTTACAGACAGACAGATCTAGGTCATATGCCGTGGAATAGTAACCATCTGGCATGCTGAGTCCATTTTTTTGAATGCTAAATTCCAATCTCCATTCTATGATTGACTGGAGTTTCGAGAACTTTTAAATATAAACTTGTAAGTTGCAACAGCAGAAATAAAATAAACGATTAATGTATAATTAAAATTTATTATTATTTAAGTTACCTAAGTTTTCAAATAATGATGAGTAGTCAATAATATAGTGGAAAAAACGAGTTTTAAAACCGTTAAAAAGATGAAATCTCAGCAGTAAAATCTCAATACATTATTTATTAGTATGTTCATACATTCCCCAAAGTATTGGATACACGTGTAAACCAAGGTTTATCCTCTTATACCTGTTACATAAATAACTAATCTTTTATTCATTTTGAAAAGCAAAAGCTCTTTATTACCAATCTTTAGTGTGTTATAAGTAGTAAGTTATTCCTATGTTATAAAGATTTTATTTTTATTTGTAAAAGCCAGTTGCAATTCCAATACAAAATCAGGGCTTTTTTGAAAGTTGTTTGAATCTTTCTTTAGGCGCGTTTAGAGTTAAATTTCAAGGTTGCGTCATTGCAATACCGTCACGGAGTAATGCGACGATTTTGGTATTTGAATATTTCCAAGGAAGTTTCACTTCTGACACGTATGCTCGGCAAACACGCTCTATTTTTAACACATTAAATGCCTTCAAAAACTTTTTTTTTTAGCGTTTCAAGAATGTATGTATTTTTAGACCTTTTTTAACAATTTGCTTTAAAAAGTTTTTTAACTTACTTTTTTAGCTATTGCATAGCTTCTATCGCGGGCCTTGAGCGCGGGGACCGAATCGAGAAATTCCGTAACGAAAAAACCTCACGCTCCCCACTCCGACGGGCTCGGAGGTGTGGCTTGAAGGCATGCTATGCAATAGCTTTACCGTGGCAGTCCCCGAGTGCCACACGTCTTTTTTAGTACAAAGTATTATATTATCTGTGGTAAAACTATATATTTTGACCCCTTACATAACAGAGACTCTTTCATACATTTTTGCTTGAAAAAGGAATTAAAAACAAAAGCTGTCTGTTACAATTCATTCCGCCTGGCTCGAATGTGAGGGTTTGCAAAAATCATGTTGACGCGACCATCGGACCGTTCTCGTTTCTGCAATAATATTTATATAGCGCTTTTATTTTTACTACTTACTAGCTACTTGTGTGATGAACATCGATGTTTGCTCTGTGTCTGGTTGTTAATTATTATCTACATAAGTATTTGTTTAAAATTATATGTGTACTAGCGGTCCGCCCCGGCTTCGCCCGTGGTACATGTTTACGTTTTCTCCACATAAGAACCATCCTCGTACTTCAAGGAATATAATAAAAAAAGAATTATCGAAATCGGTTCAGCCGTTCTCGAGTTATGCGCTTACCAACACATTTTGCGATTCATTTTTATATATAAGATTATATGTGTATGTTTATCAGCCATTTGGTTTCCATAACACAAGAAAGCTTAGTATGGGATCAGATCGTGCCGTGTGTGAAAAATGTCCTGAAATAAGCATATTTTTTAATTTCCATGCTAAAGGAAGCTTTTACATTTTAATTACAATCAGTTTTAATTATTTCTATAAATAAGTCATTACTTAGAATCGGCACGACGTAACTTAAATCGGGAAAGTTATATTGGACAAAGTTCTAATAAGTTTGTGTGTCGATGCTATCTCAGCTTAGCTGATATATAGCTTTTAAGTTTGGGAGATGGGAATAATTATAGAACGAATGATAATTATTATATAATGTTTTAGATTTTTGAAATAAGTGTCATTCAACTAATTTAATCTACTTGTTTACAAAAATAACTGTTTTGAAGGTTTCCAGGAAGAGAGTTGAAGGTTATACGTTATTCTAAGGGTAGGAAGGTAGGTAGGTAGGTTTTTTCCTATAGCAAAAAAAATAAAAAAAAATAATAAAAATCTTTATTGACATAATAATTGTACAGGTCTAGATAATGATAGGTCTAGAAAATAAAACTTATCATTGGCAAATAGGGTATGAAAATTTGATAACTAAAAACGCGTGATGACTGAGAGCGAAACCTTGTACCTAAAGCCTTTCCTTTATATAAAGTTAACATGCTATATTTGATATTTTTGGTTATATGGCATTCAATTCAATATCTATTCTATAAAAAGATATATGCCTAATATTATGCAATACCTATATATTAAACCTCTGCTTATATAGGATCTGCCCCCCTAGACAAGTGGCTTTCTATTAGCGTAAAGTTCAATAGAATAGATTATGAATGTATGAGATTGACGTTTGATTACGACGACGACGACGATTGATTACGTAAATCTCATACATTCATATTCTATTCTATTGAACTTTACGCTAATAGAAAGCCACTTGTCTAGGGGGGCAGATTTTATACTATACAAAAAGTTACAATATCATATTTTGTTATAGTATAGTATCCATTATGTACTACATATTTTATCGCGATACGTGAAGTAAAACGACCGTTAGAGTAAGAAGATCGAATTTCAGCGAACGTAGTCAGTATATTATCTATACTAATATTATAAAGCTGAAGAGTTTGTTTGTTTGTTTGAACGCGCTAATCTCAGTAACTACTGGTTCGATTTGAAAAATTCTTTCGGTGTTAGATAGCCCATTCATTCAGGAAGGCTATAGGCTGTCTATTATCATCACGCTAAAAATAACAGGAGCGGGGCTAACCGGGTGACACCGTGGAGCGTAGCTAGTTATAAATAAGTACACCATGTTAAAGTATAAACATTAATTTATATCCTACTTATAAATGCTAAAGTTTGTGAGGAAGGATGGATGGATGTTTGTTACTTTATCACGCAAATACTACTGAACCGATTACAATGAAATTTGGTATGTAGGTAGCTGAAGACCGAGAATAACACATATAGGCTACCTATGCCGGAAATTTCACAGCGACGGGAACTATGCGGGTTTTTCTTTGAAAACGCGGGTCGCGGGCGGAAATCTAGTAGGTCATTTATTATAATAAACACCCAGAATAGTACACATAAATACAAACATCATAATAAACACTACATATTTTTATATTTTCATATAAAACGTCCACAGAAATACCAGCATTTTTATCTCCAAGACTCCCATAAAATCTTAGAGTGGAACGCGAGAGTAAAACCGGGAAATTTTAATGAAAATAAATCTAAATCTCAGGTCACAGCTATCTGCTACAGTTTTCCGGTTCAGTGAGCTGTTAGCTGGATGTTTGTGAGTATGTATTTGTGATATGTGGGACTGATATTTATTTATTTATTGGACCATACTAATTGTATATACCGTACATATTTATAATATAGAATGTAGTATGTTCTTTCTACGCGAGTAATATAAATTTGGTAGTTATTTTAATTGCGATTTATTCGTTTAAATATTTTACCCGACGCGGACGTTTCGAGCAGCAAGCGTGGTCACGGGAAGACTACGATATTACTTGTATTGAAGGTCAATCAAATTAAGCAAGTGTGTGCAGAGTGGAATTATTAAATAACAAATAGTGGCTTTATCAATGGTAAAGAGGAACAAAGTGGAGCGAAAATATCATAATAAGTGATCACATTACCACTTACTTAAATAGTATTATAATAGTATCACCATTTATAAAAAAATATCAATATGTGAGAGAGAAGTGTGGCAAAGGCACAGTATTATCTATCTTATATTTATTTAACGTTATCTTGTTCACAGGAAAACATCTCAATGTTTCGCACTTGACCTAAACTCAAAAATAAATTCGTAATACACCAAAACCATTTCAATTATTATTATAGATACCTATTCTTATAAAATATTCGCATAAAACAAAACAAAATACTATTTGTAAATCTCCCATAAACAACAAAAACCATACTCAACCTACACTTAAGTGCGCTACCACGCAGTAGCATCGTAGCATTCCCTAACTCATTTCTAGCTATTTTATTTATAAAACACACATGATATTTCATCTGCAGACTGTGCATTTATTTTCCTTAAGATATTGTGAACAAATAACTTGTTTGTGTTTAAAAACGTGCATTGCGAATGACACTTCGGTTATAAAATAATGAATATGGAATCAAAGGAATTTGTCAGTTATTTTTCGTGTCTTTTTTAAAACTCTGCTTGTCTTCTTTGTTGATTTAAAAAAGTGTAAAGAGTGTGTATGTTTTTTGATGTTTAGATATACTGATGCAGTATTCAATATTGTAATGTAGAAAATTATGCACTTAATTATTTTCAAAAGATTTGTGAATGAAAATGATTTAATGCATAGATACGCCAAAGGATTTGAATTTCACTATTAGCATACACCAACAATTTTAAAACAGAAATAAAATTCCAAAAACGTTAAAATCGGTTCATTACCCAATGCTGACATATTTTTTACACGTAAGAGGTACAATCAATTTCACATAGTAATTTTAACATTGATCGTTTTCTCATAAAAAAACACACACAAACTTATACCTGCATTTTTATTTCAGTGGAAACTTTGCTTATATGTGTATGTAGTCTACTTGATAAGTTGAAAATGGCGTAAACTAGAGATAAGGCTCTTAAAAATACGTGCGATAGCTCATTTGATTCGGAATGACGTCTAGAAAAATGTATCGGAAATGTTTATTAGCACACAAAAAATTGCAAAAGTTATAGGCAAATTAAGTATAAAAAAAATAGGTATTTCGTTTATTGTTAATAACTCCGAAATTATTAATATTTAAGAAATTATGAAAAAAGATTCTTAAAGAGGAGGAAATTTCCAACGAAAAACTCCCGACTCCCGGAATTCTATCTCAATTATTTATAATTTTAATTTAACGCTGAAAATAGGCCTCCGCGCGGCATTTTTAGATAGCGCGCGCGGCTTCAAAACCGAGCACGTCACACTAATTATTATTAAATATTAATTAAAAAATTTAAAAAAATTATGGTGTATTCCGAACACTTCAAAGAATTTGCTCCCGTTGGAAATTTTACTTAAAGTTAATTTTTCAACAAATTAGACAAATGTTAACTAACGAAATTTTTTTGAACTTCCGTCCTTATTGCACATTAAAAAAAATGTTTAAATAATTGTCGGTAAAATTTTTCACTTCGTGGAGCCCTTCATATAAATATACTTAATAAGATCGCGCCATAAAAGTTTAAAAAATTTTATTACTTTGTTTAAAATAATTTTTTCAATTTAAGTAAATTGATCAAAAAACTAGAAATTTCTAGTTTTTTGTTAACTTGAAAAAATTATTATAAACAAAGTATTAACATTTTTTAAACTTTGGGCTCCACGAAGTGAAAAATTTTACCGACAATTATTTATACATTTTTTTTAATGTGCAATAAGGACGGAAGTTCAAAAAAATTTCGTTAGTTAACATTTGTCTAATTTGTTGAAAAATTAACTTTAAGTAAAATTTCCAACGGGAGCAAATTCTTTGAAGTGTTCGGAATACACCATAATTTTTTTAAATTTTTTAATTAATATTTAATAATAATTAGTGTGACGTGCTCGGTTTTGAAGCCGCGCGCGCTATCTAAAAATGCCGCGCGGAGGCCTATTTTCAGCGTTCAATTAAAATTATAAATAATGGAGATAGAATTCCGGGAGTCGGGAGTTTTTCGTTGGAAATTTCCTCCTCTTTAAGAATCTTTTTTCAAAATTTCTGAAATGTTAATAATTTCGGAGTTATTAACAATAAACGAAATACCTATTTTTTTGAAACTTAATTTGCCTATAACTTTTGCAATTTTTTGTGTGCTAATAAACATTTCCGATACATTTTTCTAGACGTCATTCCGAATCAAATGAGCTATCGCACGTATTTTTAAGAGCCTTATCTCTAGTTTACGCCATTTTCAACTTATCAAGTAGACTAATGGTTTGTTATCTCTTATTTATAAGATATATAATATTGTATTGTTTGTTTCCCAAATATATAAATAAATAAAATAAAAAGACGTGTGGCACTCGGGGACTGCCGCGGTAAAGCTATTGCATAGCATGCCTTCAAGCCACACCTCCGAGGCCGTCGGAGTGGGGAGCGTGAGGTTTTTTTGTTACGGAATTTCTCGATTCGGTCCCCGCGCTCAAGGCCCGCGATAGAAGCTATGCAATAGCTTAAAAACACACACACAACCATGTATATTCAACCCCCAAGGACATTTTAATTTAACCTATATTTTAGTTCCAAACAATTTCGCTTATTTATCGTTAGCCAACACATTAAATATATAAATCATAATGAACGTCAGAGCAACTCCTGTTTCGTCATCATAAAGTTTTGGCTCACAAACTTTGTAAATTTGAAACTCGGAGGGACTTGAACATACCTCGCTATTTTGAATTTAAAATTTTGAATATAAGTTTGAGTTATGATTGAATTTAAAAATCACGGGGAATATATTGAATAGATTTCTTAGATTTTGTTTCCTGATTCTAGATAACAATTTTAATGTATATTTTACAAAGTTTTTCCAAGCATCTTAAGGAAAAATATAGCAAAAATGTTGTCAGAAAAGAATTCGATATTATTTATAAGAGATACAGAGGTTACTAAGAATTAAATGAGTAGATAATTTATACATTTTATTTCCATATTCTAAATAACAAAAATACTGACTTTAAGAAAGAGGAAGTAATACAAAAAAGATGATTTATTGAATTCTAAATCGGCCACAAAAAATATTACATTTTTCCTAGTAATATCACGTAATATAAATTTAAGAGTTACAAAAACACCAGAAACAATATGAAGACCATAAATACACGGGGTGTTACCATGATGTCTTATAGCAGTATTATTTCCAGTGTGGGAAAGTGATGGCGCTATACACCTATATAGCGCTGTCCTTTTTCCACACAAATTATACTGCTATAATACATCTTGGTAATCCCTCGTGAATTTATATGTTTCAAAATAGCGTGGTACGTGAACTCCCATGTCCCCGAGTGGGGTAAGGGGTAGATGCATTATACATCTGTTTCACTGATCGATTTTCTTAGGGACAAGTTGGTGATCAGCCTTCTGTGTCCTAGCAGACCGAGACATTTTTTTTTCTTCGTCTCCACCGGGAATCGTACCCAGGACCCAGTGTTACGCTTACGCGTCAACCACTGTACCAAGGAGGCGGTCAAAATATCATAGTACGGGGGAAAAAATGAAGAAAAACTCATACAAAAAAACAATCAGAAAAGCCATACATTATTACGTATTAAATTTTCCTATATCTTATATATAAAATTCTCGTGTCACAATGTTAGTCTGCATACTCCTCCGAAACGGGTGGACCGATTCTCATGAAATTTTCTGTGCATATCAAGTAAGTCTGAGAATCGGCCAACATCTATTTTTCATATGTACCACGGGCGAAGCCGGGGCGGACCACTAGTTATATTATAAACATTATGGCGACGTTAAAGTCCCTGCAGCTGACTTTGTACGTTGGAATTATGCAAATTTCGACTTACTGACTTTACCACGTGGCTCTAAAGGTGGATAATGAATAATTCAACGCGCTCCTTCAGTTTTTACTTGTATTAAAAATATTTCTACGATGGAAATCGTAATTCTTATTAAGATCTATTCAGAAGAGGCTAGAGATATTTATTGCTGTTGTTAAATGAATCGATTTTGTTGTAATTTTGTAGAAATAAATATTATAAGTTATAACCTACAATAATATCATAGTCTTATTAATATGTAATTTAAATGAAATAAAGCCAAATCTATAAAAAAATATAGCCTTCTAGGTTTTTCGCCCGCGGCTTCGCCCGCGCAGTCCAAGAAAAACCCGCATAGTTCCCGTGGGATTTCCGGGATTGCGTCATTTTCCCGGGATAAAAAGTAGCCTATGTCCTTTCTCGGGTATCAAAGTATCTCCATACCAAATTTCATGAAAATTGGTTCAGTAGTTTAGGCGTGATTGAGTAACAGACAGACAGACAGAGTTACTTTCGCATTTCTAATATTAGTATGGATACTTAATGCACTCGGAGAAGATAATATAGTCTTCTAAACTTATTATAATTGTTAAAATTAGTCGAGTAGTTTTTAATTTAAACTATAACAAACAAACAGATCATCAAAACTGTATCATTATAATATTAATAGAGATCACAATATCTATACTAATATTATAAAGCTGAAAAGTTTGTTTGTTTGAACGCGCTCATCTCAGGAACTACTGGTCCGATTAGAAAAGTTCTTTCGGTTTTATATAACCCATTTATCGAGAAAGGGCTTCATCACGCTAAAACCAACAGGAGCGGAGCAATGCGGGTGAAACCATGCGGCACAGCTATAGTACGTTATATACGTTGTATATTATGGTGGTCGTCTTCTCGGAGATATAGCGAGTCACTAAAAGTCGCTTTCTCTGTCCCTATGTCCCTATGTATGCTTAAATCTTTAAAACTACGCAACGGATTTTGATGCGGTTTTTGTAATAGATAGAGTGATTCAAGAGGAAGGTTTTAGTATATAATTTATTAGGTTTTAGACAAAGCGGGCGAAGCCGCGTGCGGAAAGCTAGTACAATATAAGTATATTATTGTTTTCGTATTACATTGTGGTTTTGTCGAATGTATGTTTCAGTGAGATACGTGCATTGTAGTTAGAATCATTAATTAAAAGCCACTACTATAACATTACATTTTATTTAATCAGCATTTAATACATCTGTATTTAATATCATAAATACGAAAGTATCTATGTCTGTCTGTCTGTGTATATGTCTATTCTTTACGCCTAAACCACTGAACCGATTTTGACGAAATTTGGTAGAAAGATAGTTTGAAACCTTAGAAGGAACATAAGACAGTTTTAAATCCCGGAAAACCCATGGGAACGTGTTCTATGCGGGTTTTCCTTTAACTATGTGGGCGAAGCCACGGGCGGAAAGCTAGTAGGTGACATAAAATAGTCAGTACTAATAAAAATATATTTTTAAATCTAAGATCTAATTAAAGTTGACCTATTTCTCTCAATATGATTATAGAAAATTTTAGAACTTAACGACTTCAGAATTTTTACCTTCGATTCCAGTAGATATTTCAATGACCTATTTTTGTTACAGGTCAACTGATGAAGCCCTTAAAAGTACTCAATGGATGAAGTATCATAATGGTAAGGAAAATAATTAATTGTGTCACAATTATTTTTGCTAGATTCTAAATTAATGAATAATTTTGTGTTCTCTATTTTAATTTATACAATAGACTTTTCAATAGGAATTAGAAATTATTTTTTCAAAGTTAATACTATTATTATCATTATGTTCTAATGCTATTTGTTACATTTACTTTTATATTCAAATAAATAGAAATTTATTTTTTGTTGCATAAAAATTCTTCGCATTTGCATTTTGGAGTTTCTTTATATTATAATGTAGTTAGTAGTACGTAGGTACTACGTACAATGTAGGTACATATTTATGTGTATTTAGTGGCTTGTGCTTTTTTTTATATGAATTTTACACTAAATTCATATAAAAAAATATCACTTTAAAAGCCGATTTTTCATATATTATTTGAAAGTTATATACGATTGTCGCGTAAACTTGATTTTGCAAACATTTTGTAGCCAATGTGCTACAAAATATCAGATATGTAGCATATTTCTGCTATATAATTTCGTCAAAATAATATGTTCTGCACTTTTCGAGTTACAAAGGAGCAAATTGTAATTTTTTTTTCATTTTAGATATTGGAGTATTAACATATTATAGTATCTAAGATGTATGACACTAAGAAATCCAGCTTTAGTAGGCGGTACTCTACAAAAATTTTCACAAAAAATTAGTAGTAGTAGTAGTGAAGTCCCATGTCCCCAAGTGGGGTAAGGGGCAGATGCATTATACATCTGTTTCACTGATCGCATTTCTTTTAGAGACAAGTAGGTGATCAGCCTTCTGTGTCCTGCCAGACCGAGACATTTTTTTTTCTTCGTCTCCACCGGGAATCGAATCCAGGACCCCTCGGTTTTACGCTCACGCGTCAACCACTGTACCAAGGAGGCGGTCAACAAACAAATTAGGTTTTACTATAATTAATAATTAATTATTAAACTATATCACTTCATAAGATAAAAATTAATTAAACTATATTCACAATACGTTACACACTCGATCTAAACAAGGAGCCGGCCATTGAGGTCTGCGGTCTAACTAAGGTCTAACAAGTACCATGTAACAAGCTGTTCTGTACTCCAAATAATTGTATTCCCTATTTATAGATAAAATAATTGCAAGATAATTCTTAAATATATTTTTCGTAGCATATAATATATATGTATATAGGTACTTGATAAATAAATCGGTTCTTCACTTCTAATATATAAAAACAAAGTTTGCCGCCGCGTCTGTTTAGTTATGTCGTGTTGTGCTTTAATCTATAAATTACTAGCGACCCGCCCCGGCTTCGCACGGGTGCAATTCTGATACTAAATATTACACTACAGAAAAACTGTGAACGTTGTATATAAAAACATAGCGGCCCGCTCCGGCTTCGCACGTGTATAAAATAGATAGCCGGGCGGCCAGTACTGGTACGCTACGTCCCGCAATTTTTAAATCTGAAAGATCTTTGAAGTGGGAGTCGAGCATGCTTCGGCACGAATTGGGCCAGCTCGCACCGGGGAAGTTACCACACTCCCACAGAAAACCGGCGTGAAATAGCAGCATGCAAGTGCTGCTGTGTTTCGTTCGGTGAGTGGGAGGTCCGGAGGCCCATCCCTATTCCCCACCCATCCCTATCCCCTCCTTACTCCCATCGCTAATCCTTTCCTTATCTCTCTTATAACTGACATAATGGCAGCGGAATTAAATAGTATTGTACCCCAGGAGGGTACCAACCTTCGTATTGTTGGAGAATCCCTCCCTGAGCGTTCGCGCTCAGGCTGCCCTGCGTACTCTGGGGAGGGCAAAATCCCGCTCAAGAACACCAACAAACGCAAACGGGCTCGTAATTCTACGAATACGCCTTTACTATCAGTAGACTTTTGTAATGTGAGGGGCCTACATTCTAATCTTAATCCCGTCCATCACCACCTGGAGACGGCAAAGCCTGCCTTGTTGTTCCTAACGGAGACACAAATTTGTCCTCCCTCCGACACATCATATCTTTGCTACCCAGGTTATAAACTGGAGCACACTTTTATCCCTCGAGCTGGTGTGTGTGTGTTTGTGAGGGAAGATATTTGCTATCGTCGCCTTAGCGGTTTTGAGGGCACTAACCTGTCTGTAATCTGGCTCCGAGTGGATTGCGGTGACCATCCTCGCATCTACGCGTGCTTATATCGATCGCACAGTGGTGATGCTGAAACTGACCGCCTTATCGAGCACCTCCAAACAACGGCTGATGCAGTACTTGAGCAAATCCCTTCATCAGAAATCATTGTTTTGGGCGACTTTAATGCCCACCATATCCAATGGTTAAGCTCACGCATAACTGATCACGCGGGGAGAGCGGTTCACGATTTTGCGATGGCTTATGGTCTTACACAACTAGTCACCTCAATTACGAGGTTGCCTGACATAGCTGACCATACACCCTCCATACTAGACCTTCTGCTGACCTCTCACCCGACTAATTATCAGGTTAACGTCGATGCCCCTCTTGGGACTTCAGACCACTGCCTGATTCGGAGCATAGTGCCAATCTTGCGTCTATCTCGTCCCCGGTCACTTGGGAGCCGTCGCGTTTGGCACTATAGGTCAGCGGATTGGGATGGGATGCGTGAATTTTTCGCATCGTACCCCTGGAAGCAAGTTTGTTTTGCACCTGATCCTAGCGACTACGCTGACTCAGTTGCTGATGTGGTGTTGCAGGGAATGGAACTGTTCGTACCAAACTCTGTAATCCCCATCGGCGGCAAGTCCCAGCCCTGGTATGGTCGCTCTTGCAAAATGGCATCCCGCCAGAAGCAAGAGAGTTTCCATGCCTGGGCAAATGCTATGTCTAAAAAGGATCCAAATGCTGGAGCTCTTAAAAAACAGTATAATTCTGCTTCCAGGGTCTATAAGAGGGAAATAGCCAAATCAAAGTCCGAGTTTATTGGCAGCATTGGTGAGAAACTTATACGCTACCCTTCTGGGAGCCGTGCTTTCTGGTCACTCGCCAAAGCTGTCCAAGGCAACTTCTGCAAGCCATCATTACCACCTTTGCGCCGGGGAGATGATACTTTAGCCCACTCCTCCAAAGAGAAAGCCGATCTTCTGGGTGCTCTCTTTGCATCTAATTCAACCATGGATGACGGAGAGAAAGTACCGCCTGCTATCTCGTGGTGCAAGAGTTCTATGCCTAATGTGCATTTCAGACAGAATGCTGTGCGAAAGGCTCTTCTCTGTCTCGAAACACACAAAGCGAGTGGACCTGATGGTATCCCCGCCGTTGTTCTCAAAACATGTGCTCCGGAACTGGCACCGGTTTTCACAGAGCTGTTTCGGTACTCCTATAACATTGGCGTAGTCCCAGCTTCGTGGAAGATTGCCTCAGTACACCCGATCCCTAAAAAAGGCGATCGTTCTGATCCATGCAACTACAGACCTATCGCGATTACCTCTTTACTCTCGAAAGTGATGGAAAGCATCATTAACGGCCAACTTCTGGGTTATTTGGAAGAAAACCAGTTGATTAGTGACCGACAGTATGGCTTTCGCCATGGACGGTCAGCTGGTGATCTCCTAGTTTACTTAACCCATCGTTGGGCTACGGCAATCGAGAGTAAAGGGGAGGCCTTAGCGGTTAGTCTGGACGTTGCAAAAGCCTTCGATCGGGTGTGGCATCGGGCTCTTCTATCGAAACTTCCAGCCTATGGACTCACAGAGAAATTATGTAAGTGGATTGCCAGCTTTCTTACATCTCGTAGTATCCGAGTCTTGGTTGACGGTTCGAGCTCTGTACTACTGCCTGTCAACGCTGGCGTCCCTCAAGGCTGCGTCCTTTCACCCACACTGTTCTTACTGCATATCAATGACATGTTACAAATCAGTAACATTCATTGCTATGCAGATGACAGTACTGGAGTTGCTATATATTCCGGCCGCCCAAATATTTCTCGAGAACACGTCAATGCAAACCGAAACATACTTGTGTCCAATATTGAGGCTCTCCTTAGTGAAGTCTCTGAGTGGGGTCGACAAAATCTTGTCCAATTTAACCCTAGCAAGACGCAAGTATGTTCATTCACAGCCAAGAAAACCCCATTTCTCACAGCTCCCTTATTTGAGAACACTCCCCTAACAATAAAGCCTAGTATCGGAATTCTTGGTGTCGATATATCTGATGACGTTCAGTTCCGCTATCATTTGGAAGGCAAAGCTACTATAGCTTCTAAAAAAATGGGCGTCCTTAATAGAGCGAAGCAGTATTTCAGGCCAGGCCATCTCTTGTTACTTTATAAAGCGCAAATACGGCCTCATATGGAATACTGCTCCCATCTCTGGGCCGGCGCCCCACAATATCAACTCCTTCCACTCGATAGCGTGCAACGAAGAGCCGTCAGAGTTATCGGCAACCGGGCACTTACTGATCGGCTGGATTCACTTGCTTTACGACGAGACGTCGCATCTTTATGCGTATTCTATCGTCTGTACAATGGAGAGTGTTCTGACGAGTTGTTTGAACTGATACCTGCCGCAGAATTCCACCATCGTTCTGCCCGACACAAGGCAAAGTTTCATGCTCACCACTTAGATCTTTGGCGTACGAGTACAGTGCGTTTTTCTCGTAACTTTTTACCACGCACTACCAAATTATGGAATAGCCTCCCCGCAGCGACATTTCCTAATGTCTACAACTTGAGTGTCTTCAAGAAGAGAGTGTACCTCCATCTCAAAAAGTCGGCAACGCAACTACAGAAACCCCTGTAGATGAATATGGGCGGTGGACTCGCTTACGATCAGGCGCTCCACAAGCCCGTTTGCCCACTCTAATATAAAAAAAAAAAAAAAAAAAAAAAAAAAAAAATCTTCGAAAATATTCACTTAAATCATACGGTGTAAAGGGCCATATAGATCTATATTAAATGAACAATGTATTCAAGGTATTTAATTGGCTAAGGATTAATGCTGTATTGGTTAAAATCGCTTCGAAAATTAGCCCTTATTTGTCGTAAAAAGTAAATAACAAAAAAAAGTTATTGTGGGTTATCCATAAGAGATAGACATATACCATCGCGGAATTTTCTGTAGACCTTTTCAATGTGTATAATACTTAGTACATTATTTTGATAAAACTCGTAGGGTTCAGCCTGCGTTTGTAATGTAAGCGGAAAAAATGTAATTTTTTACGACATCACATTAGAAACCTCAAAAATAACAGTACTTCTCCACTATTTAATGGATGTTATTATACATATAAACCTTCTTCTTGAATCACTCTATCTATTAAAAAAAACTGCATCAAAATCCGTTACGTACTTTCAAAGATTTAAGCGTACAAAGGGACATAGGGAAATAGGGACATAGGGACAGGGAAAGCGACTTTGTTTTATACTATGTAGTGATGTAGTGATATAAAACAAAATCTATGTAAAGGCTTTTTGAAGAGTTTCTTGAAATAATTCAACAAACTATTTTTTAACAATTGTTTATTGCAATTATATTTTCTTAAGATTTTCATTTTTAAGAGCTACATTTTCCTTGGATGAAAATATGAATACGAGCATTATGAAACTCTGGTATATTATTATTTCAAGATAATATTCTCAGTTGTTATTTTTCAATTACACTTAGTCGCTCGTCAAAATTTTCGTTCCAACACCTAACAACCAATCAGGGCTGTTGATTGCAATCAGGCTGCGAAATTACAACCCTCATAAATGGGTAGGGTGGCCATTTTGGGATAATTTTGTATTAATTTTAAGCAGGTATTTCTCTATTACAAGAATATTGTATAACTATGCTATTATTAAGTGTGTTATAGTATTGAGATTCGTAAAATACATATATTTTATCGATACTGAGCATAATTATTAATCTCTCACGGCTAAAATTTCAAGAACCCAGGTAATATTAATTTACTAATTATAAAAACATTTTCAAATTTGTAACGAAAAAACTTACTCAGTTAATTATTAGTTAATTGTAAATTAAAGTGTAAGTGAGCAATTAAAAAATAAGAATTTAAATGGCATTTTTTAAATTTGTTATTTACCTTTTTCATTGTCCGGTTAATCCCTAAATTGACTCCCTTTTTTACTAGATTTTCCAATGAATGGCTACAATTAAATGAATTTATAATATAGGTTTTATTATCTTATATATATAAAATTCTCGTGTCACAATGTTAGTCTGCATACTCTTCCGAAACGGGTGGACCGATTCTCATGAAATTTTTTGTGCATATCGGGTAAGTCTGAGAATCGGCCAACATCTATTTTTCATATGTACCACGGGCGAAGCCGGGGCGGACCGCTAGTGTTATATAAAATGGTACGTTATTATAATATTCTTTGTCCATAAATATCCAAAATCATGCATTATTAAAAACATGGTCACACAGTACCCTAATGAGAAGCAGCGGTCATTTAGCACCGACAGCTTGGCTGAATCAAATTTGCTTTAAATTCGCTCATTTCCTGGATTTAAGAACTTTTTGCTAACGATGGAATATATTAGAAGCTTTTATAATGTTATTTATGATAATTTACGACCAAAAAGGTGATAAATAATGTGTCTAAGGGCCGATTTTTCAATGCTTGGATAAAACTTATCCGTCCAATAAAGTATTACACGATAATATTAAAATGTCACGTAAACTGTCAAATACGGGCAATTAGAATACGTTTTTAAAATGGTAGTTTTATACATTATTCGACGAATAAGTTTTATCCAAGGATTGAAAAATCAGCCCTTAATCTTAATTATTTATTAGCGGTCCGCCCCGGCTTCGCCCGTGGTACATGTTTACGCTATCTCTCCCTATGAACCATGCTCGTACTTCAAGGAATATTATAAAAAAAAAATTAATGAAATCGGTTTAGCTGTTCTTGAGATTTAGGTGGCCGAGAGATCAGGACCTGGAATGGCGAAAGACACGGGTTCAAATCCTACCTCGTGATCGATTTATTCCATTATATTTTAATATAATAAACACAGTCATAAAATTTTTCTTATTTTATTAATCATATCATATTTCTCAAGTACTTTATATTTTACTTAAATACCGTAACAACAAACTTGAACCTAATAAATTTTAATATTTAGGTACCTGCCTATAATATATCATGTTAAGTAAAAGGTTAACACGACGTGCGAAAACTTTTACATACTTCATCAATTAGGGGATGTATTTCTTCCCTTACCAGAAGTTGGTAAAGACTATATATATTCTAAATTAATGTTGTTTCCGGTTTCGGTAATTATAGAGACGAGAATTCGATTTCTATGATAATAAATTCTATTTTCATTACTGTATTCAATAAGTAGTTATAAGAGAATTATTATATTATAAAAAACTCGATCTTGTATATGAATGGCCGAAAAAAATATAGGTAACCTATTTACTAGGTAAAAGGTACCAACCTAATATAATAACTTTTCTTTACCATAGATACTAATGGTAAATAAAAGTTATTTAAATCGGTAGAGCCTTTACGCATATAGCAATGAAATGTAAGTATAGATATATTATATTATTAATTAATATTTTAGGGCGCGGCTTCAATTGATTTCAATTGTATAATAATTAATTTGTGTGGTAATAATAACCAAAAAATACGCAAAATGAAAAAAAAAAACTACATATTTTGAACTTTTTGACACTTTTAGATGCAAAGAGAAGAATCTTCAAACGAAGCCTGGCAGATGGCAGAGTGATGATGACACAACACTTTACTGAAAGAACATTGACACCAGGTGGTGATGTAAGTAAAACTTTTGAATGTAAAATAAATTCTCTGTGTTCATTTTTATTTTTTATGAAAAATAATGTAGGCTTGCCAAATTTTATCTTCCTTCATTTTTAAAATTTTCGTCTTTTCCTGATTTAATAACAACTAAGTAATTTAATAGTTAATTCAAGAAATTGTACTATTATAATGAACAGCATAAAAAATACCCTCATTTGTGAAAATCTATTAAATTGTGCTGATTATAGATCAGCATGCAATGTGCAGCAACAGCAGACAGACCACCACAGTTCGTTTGGCAGCGGGATGGCCTCACTGTGTCTACTAGTACAGATCCAAGGTAATGTGTACCTTACACCTTTGTAATAAAGTTTAAAATGCATGAAATATCACAATTCAGACCATATTCGAGGAGATTGTAATAATTTTGAAACAATACATTGAACTTAAATATTACATTGCTATAGGTATCGTTATTAATAAGCAGTACCTAAAGCTTTTTATTAAATACTATTACCAATTTTAAAAAGCCTTCAAAATATTGCAACAATGAGTAAATTAAAATATTTTCAAAATATTTCGAGAATAGATAAAACCAAAATGATACTGATATTTTATTGATCGATATATTGATTGAAATAATTAGGTAATCTAAATCTAAATAACAGATAAAATAATCTTCTACTATGTATACTAATGAACAAGTTAGTTATAAATTTTTTTCCATAGATATTCATTAGGACAAGTCATGAGAGCTGATGGTACTGTGCTCGCTCAACTAAATATATCAAGAGTGAGGGTGGAAGATGGTGGACTATACTCCTGTATAGCGAAGGAAGGTGATCATGTAGCTGTTCATGAGAATCGACTGGATATATATGGTAAGACTAGTAATCATAACAATAAAGACGAAATAGAAAATGTGACTAAAGCATAAGGGTGCAGGGAAAAGAAAGTAAATGTCGTACAATAATTCAAATTGATTGCGATTATCACATTGTAGGCGTTTCAAACAAAAACAACAATTAATTAGGGGTGCTATTAATAAATCAATTTAATTATCCACGAAAAACAACGAGCAATCTTCTTTGAATAGGTCCATTATTAGCTTATAATGAGAATGGTTTCCTTATATTATTTTCTTTTATAAACAAAAGCAGATTTATTTACTGGGGGTTCACCTGATGATAAGAAATGTGTAGATACCATTCAAGTATTCGCATAGAGCATTTGAGTATTCACATTGTTAAAACCATTAAGTGTTGCCTTTAAAAAGATCGGGATATAGAAGAATTTACAAGAAAAGTCAATCATTGAAATGGTGTCTCTTCTACCAACACTCTAGTATAAAAAAATATTATATTCTGAAGTAGCATTTACATGTTATATTTTACCACGATTTTCTGTGGCTTTTGATACTTAGTCTAGTGCGGTTTTGGCTCATTTGTCGAAGTATGCTCTACTAATAATGTTAATTGGTTTTAGGTCCGCCATACATAAGAGCGCTGCCTTCAATTAAGGTACAGAGTGGGGAAACGGTAAATCTAAGATGTCCGTATTATGGATATCCTATAAGGTAAAGATATTATTGATGAACTAAATATAAAGTAATGAAATAATATTATAGTAAAATGCTAAAATATGTGAACTCTAACAGTCGTTAAATATTTGCTGTGCTTTCGACTTTATTTTGTTGAATATTCGCGTGCTCTTAAGTTTTCTTATTTCTGTAATTTTGGACACTTTCTTATGTTTCTCTTTCATAAAATCTTTTTCCTGTACACAGTATAAAGATTAGTTACATCAGTCCACACATGCCGTGACCAAGTGAGTGGGTTTCATTTTCGTATAGAGATTATTTCCTTTTGTCACGTTTTCATTATACCGAGTTTCGTTTCCACGATGGTTCAATGAATTCAGCAATACATTTGCACTCCACTCACACTTTGCTAGGCCGCAGAAAATTGAATTTATGCGTGACAAAATGCCTATGTCACGCTCCAGTATATTTGCGTTAAACAAATTTGGGAAGTATTTTAAAATTCATGTCGCTTTATTTTCAATTATAATGGTATTGCCCTATCTTTTTAACGTTAGTTTTATTGAAAAGGATTTACCATTAATTTTTAATACCTACCTTAATTGTGTTAGCTATTTTTCGTCCCTTTAAAACAAATTAAAACGTTGAGTAATTTTGTTTAATATGTTCACCAATACTCTATTTTTTGTGAAACATTTAAATATTTTACAGTAAAATAGACTGGGAATTCAAAGGCAAGACAATAAGTTCGGACAATCTTTTCCAAAACCGTTACAAGCGCAGCCAACATAAGAAAAAGAAAACGCGCCGCAGTGTTACCAACATACACGGAATTTTGAACATTCCAGAAGTGAATAAAGAGGAAAATGAAGCTTCATATACATGTATAGTAACTAGTCCTTCAGGTGAAATGGCAAGACGTACATTTGATATACAGGTTATAGAAGCTCCTGTATTAGAAGACCTTCTTTTTGGAAATAATCTTCAAGAAGGGCAAATTGTGAATATCTATTGCAATGTGAGAAGCGGTGACTTGCCTATACATTTTGAATGGCTTAAAGATGGGAAACGGATACCTAGTAGTTTAAAGGTAAGCAATAATTATTAAAGTAGATAATATTCATTTTAATACAGAAAAAAAATATTGGTTCGTGAACGTATATTACCCCATTGAGCCCCAAGTGGCCCGATCGGTCCACGACACAATAGATTTTCTATTGTGTCTGTGGTCCAGGCCCCGGCCTGAGTTATTACGTAGAATGCAAGAAGATTAGTATAAAAAACAATTCAGCATCAATAACCGTTGGAATAATTTTCTGGAATCTTTCGTACCTCATAATAAACAGCTACTTATAAGCAATTTATTCTACGATAGTTTGAGACTGCTGAAGCCAAAGTTTATTATGACGCATTTATTTTTCTAATTGCTTTAGGCTTTATACAATAAGTTTGTTAAATTGTTAAATTTTTATATTTTGTGGCTTTTTTGCGTTGTTTGGGAAATTGTAAAGTGTTTTTTTCCAGTGTTTTCCCTAAAAAAAAAATACCTTATTTTTATGGTAATTAACTAAATTGGTTGTTCTTGACCAGAATTCGGCCTTTCCAGTCTGTCAAATAATTATACTTGCTTCCTTCTTTTTACATATCGTGATGAAACTTACCTAATTCTGTTCTATAATGAAAATAACAATATAGTAGTGTGGAGGAGCATTATGTTTAAACGAAAAGATGACCTACTGCCTAGTAATAAAGATAATTTTCCAGGTAGTGGAACGCAGTTCTGAACTCTTCAGTGCCCTAGTGATAAAACGGGTGTCTTTAGAACATTGTGGTACTTATACATGTGTTGCCACTAATCATGTTGCTACTGTTAATAAAACTACGGAATTGTATATAAAAGGTAAGGCATATATGATTAATTAGATATATGAATTCAAAAATACAGACAGATAGGAACAATAATTGTAAGGAACCAATTTTTTCTACTTTTCATTCTATATGCAAAAATTGTTTAAGATAAGATAATAATTTACAAAATGCATGCGTTTTCCTGTATTCATTAGTTTAACTTGGTTGAACTATTATCCGATTGATGATATTGTTATGGCGAAGGACTTCGTGTCAAATTTCACATTATGATTGATTTTTTTCTACTCTTAAAGCGCGTCACACACGGTGAAGATACTATAATATTTTAACTTAAGATACGGTAATATTTTATATTATAGTATCTTAAACCGCTATCCTGTTACAAATGACCCACAAAATTTCGGGTCAGTTGTAATAGGATGGCGGTTCTACAGGGGTCTAAGTACGCAATGACAAAAAGAAAAATGATGGTCAGAACGCTGATACCGGATACCTTAAGATACTATAATATAAAATATTACCGTATCTTAAGATAAAATATTATAGTATCTTCACCGTGTGTCACGCGCTTTAAAGTTTTGAAATATTTGTCAATCCTGTACATTTTTCATACAGTGGCACCAAAATGGTTAGAAGAGCCTTCCAATTCCTCATTGCTTCTGGGCAGACGAGGCACCGTCTCTTGTAGTGCGAGTGGATACCCTAAACCTCAAGTTCACTGGATGAAGAAAGATGGTAAGAATACTATTTGTCCTTTAAGTTGACCTGTGGCATGTGTGTGGCATATTGTGTTAGTAAAATTAAAAGTAAAATCGAAATAAAAAACGCTTTCGTAGGATATAAAGGCCATTTAGTAATTTCAAAGAAAAAACCGTTTTAATCACAATATATCTTTACTTCACAATTTAATCAGGAAATAAAGTCTTAACAAATTTTGTTACAAAGTGTATTTTTACTTTATTGTATTAACCATTGGTATGTTATAAAAACAAATTTTAAAAACATAAAAACGTAACCAGGTAAACCAGCCTGATTACGTTTTTATGTTTTTAAAACGTACATACGTTCTTCTGAAGATTGATTTTGTGTTTCTAGCTATTCTGGGAACCTGGCAGCCAGTACTAGAATTGGCTGGTGGTGGAATACTAAGTCTAGCAAATGGGACACTTGTTATTGATGAAGTGTCGCTTTCTGATGAAGGGTTATATTCTTGTAACATTGAAAATGGCGTCGGCACACCGCTCAGCAAGACCATTTGGATCTCTGTGAATAGTTGGTATTAATCTTCTTCTATTTTAATAATCATTGTTTATTAAATAACACAACTTTTAAACAAAAAGAAAATTAAAAGTGTGGAAAAGAATGAATATTGGAATTAAGTCACCAGAGTAAATATAAACATTAGCAAATATAACATATGAGTATTGAAAGAACAGTCAGAGGATTTGCCTCCTGAAGTATAAACTTTAAGTTATCGAAAAGTTTTAGGAAGGAAAACTTATCGAATATTTACCTGTTATTACTTCTAAATAAAATTGTTTCAATAAAAATCGTTCTAGTGCATTGAACTTCATTATTAATTCTACTTGTTTTAACAGTTCTCTTAAATATGGAAGTTATCGTTTCCCTTCTAACCCTTTAGTGTTATTTCTAGTTAAAATTCTACTGTTATCATTAACTATATTAAGTACTTCTAAGACAGTGCGCGCACGAGCAACTTTGTCTCTGCAACTATTTTGTCTCCGCAACTATTTTGTCTCTCCACCCATGGGCTAGTATGAAAGTGCGCGCACGTGGCGACGCAACTCCCCATACAAATTGATGGGAGAGACAAAATAGTTGCGGAGACAAAGTTGCTCGTGCGCGCTCGCTCTTAAACTGAATCATGTAGTGTCATAATATTCACACTTGCACTTTTAAATAGTTTTCTATGTATGAATTTCCTATTGAGAAATTCCATCTTCCTCCAAATAATCTTCTTCTCTTATAGAACCTGTTCATTTTGCTGCCCCATCATCCAATATCACCTCTCGTTTGGGACAGTCAGCAAGCATTGAATGTAACGCTCTGGGTGACCATCCTGTAACAATTCAATGGATTAGACATGGCCATACAATGGATCTACATTCTCTTAGGTAAGGTTTTACCAGACATCTAAATCAGAGTTTTTATTAAAGGATATAAATGTGGCAGTTCAGAAATTGATAGCAGTATCCAGAAATTAATAAAGAGGAAAATATTAATAGAAAATAATGAAACTAATAAAAAAGTGTGATATAAAATGATGTTTTAAAAACTTTGGCCAAGTTTCGGCGAAGAATGCGTCTATCCCGTCTTGTAAAACTGATACTTAAAATCATTGTACAAGATATTGCTCTTATTTCTGAAGATAAATTTATTTTAAATTTATAATGATAATTAATTAATGTACTGTACTAACATATTATTAATAAATTAATAATTAAATAATTATTAATAAATTAATAACAAATGGATAAATGAATTTGAAAAGCTTTAACACACGAATAATTTTTAACTATCCTATAGGTGGAAGCTATCAGAAATAAACACAAACTCTGGATTGTCGAGCACAATCAATATTCAATATGCTGAAGCCAGCGATGGGGGCTTATACCAGTGCAGAGCTAGTAATCCCTTTGGCGCAGGCACTTATAACGTATACCTCACTATTTTGGGTAAGACCCTTGTGTAATTATATAATAGTACTATTTCATAAAGAATTTTCGTATATCCACTTCTATCTATATCTACTAACATTATAAAGCTGAAGAGTTTGCTTATTTGAACGCGATAATCTCAGGATCTACTAGTCCGATTTGAAAAATTCCTTCGGTGTTAGATAGCCCATTCATTGAGGAAGGCTATACTATATATCATCACGTTAAGGCCAACAGGAGCGAAGCAATGCGGGTAAAACCGCGGAGCACAGCTATTCTGTTCTAAAATTCAAAACCTTCCAGAACCTCCCACCCCTCCATCAGAACTACGGGTGGATTCCGTCCAGTCCCGGACCGCCACGATATCATGGAGACCGAACGACCGAATCGCCGCACACCAGTATACCATACAGTATGCGCTTGCGCATACTGCTGATGTTAGATGGGAGCTTGGTAGCACGTTTAATATTTCTAGGTAAGTCTTTTGAATCATCCTTTTCCAATTTGTTGATTCATTTAGAATCGTATACGCTTATCTTTTTATAAATCGATTTGTGCCGTACCATAGGGAATTTGCTTTTCGTTACATGGTTAAAAGTGTAATACTGTCTTTATTTTGTACATAATATATTATTCTATTTATATTTTTGTAAATTTTTTTATAAATCTGTTCTTAAAATAAACTATATAACTTTATCCCTGAATGGGCGATGAGATTAATAAAATAAAGACGTTGCCTAAAAACCAAAGATTAACCCCGTTTCTAAGCCTTCGAATATTCGAATCTATTTTTAAACTTTTTTGGTATCTTATTATTCCATCTATTTCTTCCATCACCCTTTGTTATTATAGGTAGGTAAGCGTTCTATTATTAGCATTACCTAGTATTACCTAGTATTATAATATATTATCTGTGACATTACTGCCAATAAATAAATTTGCCAATAACGTTTTTTAGTTTATCAGATAATTATCTAGTCACTCGCCCCGTCTTCATCTGAAAAATTTTCCAATAACGTTTTTTAGTTTATCAGATAATTATCTAGTCACTCGCCCCGTCTTTATTTGAAAAAATGTACTTATTTAAAACTTATGTATCCATAGAAACTGAATAGGAAATTAAGGGTTGATACAAATCAGTTCTCTTCATCAATTACTATTTCCTTTCATTTTTTTCTGGCATTACCTAGGTATATATTTATTTATCTAACTAGATATCCTTAACAAAACGTTCACTTAACACAGCAAGGAAAACGAGCTTCGCCAGTCTTTCGACCTACAAAATCTCCGACCAGCCAGTGGTTATGCTGTCAGAGTGGCCACCGTCAACCAGGTTGCTGTCAGCAGGTTCACTGAACCAGTGCATTTGACTACGCAGGAAGAACGTAAGATAATTTATATTAAGATAGAGAGAAAATATATTTCTATTTTTTATTCAGCGCTATTTAAAACTTACAATATCTGTCAAAAGAAAATATCAGCCCGAGCACTGCTAAAATTTATAATTTTTCCAACTGAGACCTTTAAATTTTTCAAGTTTCAGGAAATAAAAAGACAATTCTATATATCAAAAGTAACTATCCAGAATTACCTGGTTTTGTGATAGCGATTTCATCAGCAGCTCTATTTTTTGTTTAACAATATGTACCTACTTGTAAATTGTGAGGAAACATAAAATGATTTATTACCAAACAGCACCATCTGCTCCTCCACAACACATCCGAGTGACACAGACAGACGAGCCAGGCGGTCTGCACGTGCTGTGGGCGGCGCCAGACATTCAGTCACATAACGGTCACATCACTGGGTATCACGTTAAGGCAGTTCCACAGAATCTGGGACCAAGTAGGTTTAACTTCTATCTGGACGATGATCTGCATAAAACGATATAAGTAGCTAATCGAGTAAATTTATTGCAATGAGTAACTTAAATGCCAATGCATTTTTTTTAATTTTCAAATACTTGTCCATTTTGTACCAAACAATAAATAAATAAAATTTAAAAAAATAAAAGGAATATTCCGTCATTTTATTTGACTTTTCAAAATAATTCGAACCATATTATATTCATTTAATAACGCGATGGTAATACACTAATAATTGTATTATTTACTATAGTTATAGAAGAAACAGACACTAGAGTAATAAAGGTTTCCCACCAAAATGGTAGACAAGAAACTACAATAAGCGGATTATTGAAAAATACAAGGTAAGCCCCTGCAGTAAGTTCAATGTATTATAACAAAGTTTTACAAAATAACCTTTCAACATTTTAATCGGACTTAATCCAGTATGTAGTTACGATCTGTATTAATTTCACTTTAATTAAATTTATATATAAACTCGGTATGTATATATTTGAACATATTGAATATAAAATAACACAGCAAAACTAGTAAGTAAATATACCAAAATTACTTCTGATTCTGATGTTAAATTTTTACTATATCGATCTACTATCAAAATTTCAATACCATGTTATGTTTCTTAAATTAATTAAGTTCTTAGTTAACTGAATAATTTCAGATACGCTGTTTCAATATCAGCATTCAACAGCGCTGGAGCAGGACCATTCTCTTCACCAGTATTCCAAGAAACTAGAGAAGGAGGTCAGTTATTATATTAATTAAATATTTCCTGGAAAATTGTACCTCGTTTATCCTTGTCCAAAAGACCAATAAAAAGTATCCTTGGCATAAATGTTTAATTTTTCTACGAAACTTTTCACTTTTATCAGTCGATTCGAAAGATGGATGGATAAAAAAAATACAATTATTTATTTATTTATAATTAAAACGGTATTACACCAATTCATTAATTATAGCACATTACATAAATTATATTACATAACGTGAACAAAAAAAATCAAATTACAATTTATAAATAACAATAATCGATTGCTAGTAATAAAAAACATTCGAAATTGTTCACAAAAGCTCAAGCAAGCCGACAACAATGAGCACCATCTATCCGCAAACAGTTCACATTCACACAAGGTTGTTCTCGAGAGCAATGAGCGCAGAGCGCAGCACGGTGAATTATATAACATTTGACACTAACTACTAGTTTGAATTACAAGCCTTCAATTTTATTAATTTGTATCATAATATTGCATATGTCCTTCATTTTACTCCATTGTTCCATCATCAATAGTATTTATTATTCTTTTATTAGCTCCTGAAAGTGCACCATCTTCAGTAGAATGTACTGCAGTATCTTCGACATCATTACGAGTTGGTTGGCAGCCGATCAGTACACCACGACACGGGACTGACATCGCTGGTTATACCATTCTTTATGGTACTGAAGGTACGTGGCCTGGCTTTTTGACGTAACAACGTCTTGTAATTCGATAGAGCCGGCTGCACGCACGAAAAAACATGACTCATTCGGCGTTATCTCGCTCTGAGGCGTTCCATGTAAGGCTTGAAGTGCAAGCGAGAGCGCGGAACGAGCGACAAAGAAGCACAATCGGCCTTAAGACGTTGTAACGTTCAACTATCGTCAGTAAACCGACTTTACAGACAACCAATTTTTTGACTCTGAATAAGGAGTTATATTTTTTGCAGTGTTCGATTTTACGGTAGAAATAAGCGATTAGAAATAAGAGCCCTTTAACGACTTTGCTAGCTGCAAAGTTTTCGAAACGTTATGATTAATTTATATTAATAAAAATACTGTAGTTTCTAAGTGGGATAATTGTTAAATTAAATACTTCAATAATGCTTTAAAAAATATGTGTAAAGAAAAATTGTGGTTTACAACTAAGGGGAATGTGAAAATTGAGATTTTTCTTGCATTTTGAAAATCAAGACGGAAAAATATTTATATTCTTTAGGTAAAATGAGATCATTGTTTCAGATACCGATTGGCAGAATCAAACTTCTTTACACACGGAGCAATATATACAAAATCTGTTAAAATATACAAATTATACGATCAAAGTTGCAGGATTTTCTAGTTATGGTGTTGGACCGTTTTCATATCCTATTGTATGCACTACGTTACAGGATGGTAATTATGAAGCCTATCTAGTCTATTACCTAGTCTATTACTTAAATTAAAATAATATTGTAATCCATAACGTACACTCAAATGCTAAAAAAAATTCCGCAAGATTTTTTTAAAGTCTCTTTGGTGTTGCGCAAGATCTGTATTTAGCCCACTTTTATTCCCTAGCGTATATTCATAAAAAATCAATCTTATTTTATACAGTACCAAGTCCACCAGCAGATATAAAAGTTCTAGTACTTTCACCCACATCGTTGCTAATAAGTTGGAAACCACCAGATCGACCAAATGGAGAAATTATATACTACACTGTTTATGTGAAGCCCGTAGGGTAAGTTATAAGTATTAATTTAAAAAATACCTATTGTGCGACCATTGATCGAGTTATAATTTTTATTGTTGTATTTAGGGGTTCTGGTGAAGCAGTAATGACACAGAAAGTAGAAGCAAATCGCAACACAGCTGAAGTCAAAGACTTAAGTACTGGTCGTACTTATGAAGCCTGGGTGTGCGCCTCCACACATGTGGGAGAAGGGAGGGCTAGTAAACGACTCACACAAACACCAACGCATAGAGGTTAGATTAAAAGAAAGAAACTTAATAAATTAAACACTAAACAGTCTTTAAATATAATTTCTAGAAATTACCATCTTTCATTCACTTACACTTACAGTAAGAAATAAGATAACGATTTTTCCATAAGAGAACAAGTTCTATATTTTTAAATCCTCTTCATTACCTGTCAAATTATCTGAAGCATTGAAGTTGTATAGTAATTTTCATAAAATTTAGCATTCAAAAGCCGCGGGGTTCATAAAAAAGATTATTAATTTTTAGCAAACTTGTGTTGAATTTTAATGAAAATAAAGTATTTCATTTGCTAGTTCTAAAGCCACTATTATCAATACAGTTGTCGCGGGAGTGTCATCACTAGGAGGCACAGTATCAGTGGGCGCTGGTTCTTCCCTCCTGTTACGTTGCGCGTGTGTGGGCTCGCCCGCCGCGCGCACCGTGTGGTACCACAACCACAACATCATCACGCACCATCCCAGATTCACACGGAACCATGATGATACGCTCCTTATAAACAGTAAGTTTGTGGTTGTCTTTATCTTGTATCGATAATGTCTGTGATGTTTTTTCATGTTAATTATTTCGTCAATAAGTTCATCGTTATCAGGTATTTGATGTTTTAAAAATGAATAATCAACTTCTCTGATTTAATAATTATTGTCTTTAAATTTTGATAAAATGATATTGTGTACTTGTTAGCTTGTGTCATAGGTGTACTATCTTTTCTGCCTTTTTGGCATATAAAATCTTATCAAACATTATAAAATAATTTCGAAGAAATTTTAAACAAACTTATTGATACCATTGTTACAGATATTGACGAATCTCTAAGTGGTAATTATACATGTCTAGCAAAGAATTTGTACGGTTCAGATTCTGTTAAATACACAGTAGTAGTTCAACCATTACCAGACTCTCCTATACTTAGAGCTACACCGTACAAAGATTCTATTTTAGTTGAATGGGAACAACCGCACTATCCGACAATGAATAGGACTACGATACAGAAAATATGTGAGTAAATCTGATATTACGTTTTCATTTCATTTTGTTGTAGTCGGATAAACTTTAACGCCCACTCTTTTTCCAAATGGCTCATGAAATGGTGTACTATTAATATACAATATTCTGTCAGTTTCATTATAACTATTTAAAAATAATTTCTAATTATTATCCTGCAAACGATTAATATTTTCCACTTAATGACTTTCAGTTGTATGATGTTTTATTTGTAGCCTATAGTCTAACATGGAAGGAAGCGAACGGTCCATGGCAAGAAGCCTGGGCCCATAATGAATTACCGAATTTGTCTAATACACAAAAGCACACATTGTCCGGTCTTAAATGTGGAACCAAATATTCTGTAAGAATAACTGCGACGAATAAAGTGGGCACATCACAACCTGCGTACATGGATGTAAATACTTTGGGTAGTGGTATGTACTTATTGAAATGTATTAGATTTAAACCTTCTTACTTATTTATGTGGTTATTTAGTTTTGAATTTGATTTCATAGTCTCCAATAGTATGGAATCGAAACAATGAGTCTTTATTTATTTTTTTCTTATAATTATTCGAATCAGAAAGCAAAATGGATTTGACCCGCGTTACACGTTTATCCGTGGCGACGTTTTGATCCTAAAGTCGCTTACGAACCCACGCCATTTAGAATTTATTCTAATCTGCTCACAGATCTAACTCGGATTTAGGTATTACCACAATGATAATTATATTACTACAGACAAATTCCAAGTTTTAGGAACTTTTTTTTATTATCACTAGCTTTTCACTCACATAGTTCCCATTTCTGCGGGATAAAACCTATCCTTTTTCAATTCTTAAACAATAATTAGACTAAATTTCATCTACATCAATTCAGTGGTTTAGGCGTGAAGAAGAGACAGACAGATATTTTCGCATTTATAATATTAAGTAGTGATTAAATCATCACACGTTTTACAGTACCTATACCACCATCCTCAAATGAATGGTTATGGAGTAACAGTTCCCATATTTACATTCAATTGGCTGGTTGGGAAGACGGTGGTTGTGACATGCGCGCTTGGGACGTTGAATATCGTACCCTTGGGTCGCGGTTGTGGAGTAGAGCAAGGAATACACTGGTAACTGTACAATGATAACTTGTATATGTGTTGAGAAATTATGAGCTTTGTGTGTCGAGTTATTCTGGCTACTATTAGATCCAAAGAAGTTTTGACAAAAATATATTCTTAGGTATCTTAGATGATAATATTCTTTTGGTTTTGAACTTTTCTCTTCATGTACAAATATTTAACATGTCTGGTAATATACTTTTATTTCTAAAATTAATAAAGTAAACATAAACATGTAAAACGACTGTATTGTTATTTTGGAAATAGGTTTTATTTAAATTACTGCAACTCGACTTAACACGTCCAGAATAGGATACCTGAATTCACATTTTCACCCAAAATTGAAAATTTGATAGGTCTTAAGGATTTACGACTCCACCATCTCAATTCAAAGTAATCTTATTTCAACAGACGTATGCAGATACAAGTTGGAATCTACCCCTGTACCAAGCTCCTAGCTATCGGTCTAGTTCGTTTGCGATATCAGATCTATTGCCTGGTACGTGGTACCAGGTCCGTATTATTGCTTCGAATGAAGCTGGCAGTGTTAGCAGCATTTATAATTATGCTACCAAAAACTTGGATGGCAGTAAGTATTTTGTTTTCTTTGTGTCTTTTATAAATTTTTTCAAAGTTTTTATTTTGTCAATTAATTCAGTTATAAGGTCAGATTTACTTGTTAATATTATCAAAGATATCTTCAGTGATTGTACTCCATTCTTGTAGATTTTGTTTAATTAGGAATAATATTATTAAATGGAGTTAAATCTATTTTAGGTGAAGTCGGTCCACCATCAGAGATGTTTGACTTGAATATGTTTGTAATAATATTCAGCTCTGTGCTGCTATTGGTATGCCTTGTTTGCTGTGTGTATATTATATTGAAGAGACAGAGGTATGAAAACATTTAAATAATTATGATTTAAGATATAGTATGTTCTAGAAGTTGAATGTTGCTATAAAGTCTTATTTCTGTGTCACAATTGAGCCAGTGACTGATGAAAATGTGTTTTCCTTTATTTTTCTCTTTATTTCCTATTTCAATATGGGTTCCATTTATTTTTCTCAGTATTCGTATATTAAATTCATTCATTCATATATTAAATCTAAAAAAAATACCGGCCAAATTGATAACCTCCTCCTTTTTTAAGTCGGTTAAAAACCTTAAAATATTGATTCATACCAACAATTTATTTCACAGGAACGGCAATTTCACTCAATACAGGGACTCTATAACAATTGACAATAAATCAGAAAGTAACATTACCACAAATAATTCTCATGGCAATTTAGCTGCTAAAGAAAATGCTCTGAACGCACAAAATAGAATCTACAGCACACCAATACCAGTTAGAAATAATAGTAAACATGGTAAGTTTTCTGCTTTTCTAACATTATTTTCAACCTCGATGTAATCAACATCCTCATCTACATCAGTGACCTCATCCCCGTCGTTGTCATCATCATCATCCCTTTGAGCTTTATCCTTAACCACAGTATCACTCTCTTCATTAGTTTTATGGTCATCATCATCAATACTTATTCTTGTGTTATTATCAACATCGTGAACGTCATTTTACATTCATTTATAAACGAGTAATCCATCAATATGTCATGGACAATGTCAACAACGAGTTTATGTATCTTTATTAATGCTAGTATCTTATTGCACGCCTCATAAGCGAAGCGTTGAGGTGGGTACTACTGTCACTTCGCGCAAAACATCTGATTTTTCAAACTTAAAATGTCTTTATGTATCATACATTGCACTTGTAAGATAATACATACACACACATATTAAGAAAAAACACTATTTTTAACGTTCATGATATTTTTGATGTCATTTTTGTTATTTATACTAGTTAAAAAACAGTTTAAAAAAGTTCTGTCTTGGACGTCCGTGTGTCTGTATGTGCGGATCCTTTTTCTTGTTAACACGATAGCGACCGAAATACTTTACTAATCGAGTCTTTTTTTTTCTCTTATGCTTGAGTATGCTCAGGAATAGAACCCTTTCATTTTTCAGGGTCTGATTCGATGTGGTTTAATTATTATTAAATAAACAAAAATAATAATTAATAAATATTTATTAAAAAAAAATTATGAGGCGTGCACTTTTGGATTTTCCAAATTATTTAATACTTATTTTTAAAAATGTTGGTGTTCTTTTTGATACAGAACTATACGAAATAAGTCCATACGCCCAGTTCGCGGTTGGCTTCAGAACATTCGGCCATGTAGACAACCAGGATCCACCGAACAGTCATAAACACAAATATTGTGATACAGGTATAAAAGGCTTAATTAACACGCTCTTATTAGTTTCACCTGTATGTTTGTATGTAACAACAGTCATTCATTTACTGTACACATGACTGCTCGAGCAGTCGGGACCGCTTCAAGCCGTCAACTGCGCGGTTGGTAGTGACAGCTCGAGCAGTCAACGACCGACCGCTCGAGCAGTCCGTGAACGTCGCTCAGCCTTTAACTGGTCGAGCTGCAGGTGTACAACCGCTGTATAGTTCACCGCGCGGTCGTGGCTAGCAAGCTGCTTCAAGCAGTCGGTCTTAACTGCTTGAAGCAGTCCGTGTACATCCACTCTGAATCGATTTTGATCCACTTTATGGGCAGATTTATTTCAAACTTTATACACTAATAATACAATAATTGCATGAAGCGTTAGTTTTTTTACTTCATTATTAACTTCGAGAAATGTGAGATAGTTTTATGCTATTTGTTTTGTTTAAAGAACTTTTGTTGAAAGCAAAGTAGGAATTTCTTTCCGGGAAGTTTGATATTTTATGATCTTTGTGCAGATGGTGAAACTATTTGATTTGACTTCAATGAATATTTGTTCTGTATGTCTGTTATTTTGTTTAAAACTAGAATATTTTTAAAGTTCTTTATTTTTGATAACGTAAAGAACTCTTTAACTATTTAGATTTAGGTAATTTATGTTTTTTACAGAAACGAGTTTTCAAATGTGTTCTGAGTGCGAAGATAGTGATACCATATCAAAATATAGCGGAAGTAAATGTTCCAGAGGTAAAGAATAAATAAATTTTGTTAAAATAGTATCTCTATATATTTTTATAAGATACCTACATATGTTAATTTGACAGTAAATTGGAAACATTAATGTTGAATATCCATACTAATATTATAAATGCGAAAGTAACTCTGTCTGTCTGTCTGTTACTCAATCACGCCTAATCTACTGAACCAATTTGCGTGAAATTTGGTATGGAAATATTTTGATACCCGAGAAAGGACATAGGCTACCTTTTATTGCGAAATTTGTACCACACGCGAAGCCGGGGCGGACCACTAGTATAGCATAAACTTAAAATTTCATTTTATGAATTAATATATATATATATATATATATATAAAGTTATCTCTGATTTCCACCATACATTATATAAAAGAAGAGTATTGTTTTTCCAGTTTATTTAAAACTTATACCCTTTTGATTTGATTTTCAAATTACATATTAGATATTATATTATATTCTTTATATTTTTCTTTTGAAAAATTGACCTTTTTATTTACAGAGACTTGTAGAACCCCACATCATAGGTAGCTAACCGAGAAAGCACCAAAATTGATGAATAGGATGAAAAACTGAACATATACATACTTATCCTGTAAATGAAGGTAATTTAAAATTAGTAACTTCTTACAATTTTTTTTCAATAGCCATTTTCGTTTAATGTAATCAATATTTATTTGTACGAATGTTTTAAATAATTTAAAATAAATGAATGCTTACAAAGTCTCTACCAGTAGAAAATAAATCATAAAAAAAGACGTGTGGCACTTGGGGACTGCCGCGGTAAAGCTATTGCATGCTATGCCTTCAAGCCACACCTCCGTGCCCGTCGGAGTGAGGAGCGTGAGGTTTTTTCGTTACGGAATTTCTGGATTCGGTCCCCGCGCTCAAAGCCGGCGATAGAAGCTATGCAATAGCTTAAAATCCCATATTAAAAAATGGTTTCGAGTAAGGTAAAGCCAAAATCAAGCGTTTTTTAATCTGCAGGAAATCTCTTTTGCATTTTATTCGTAAAAAGTTCTTCATCATTACTAATGTTATTTATATTTGATTTTATTACAGGTTTCACTGCGGGCATAATAAATAGATTGATCAAATACGTATTCATCTAAATTACTAAATTTTATGTGGAAATGTAATAAATCTATAGAATGATGAAATAATTTGCTCATTATTGTTATAAGCGGTTTGAAATAATGCTCATAGATGCTCAGGAAGTATTAAAATGTGTTTTAATTCATCTCAATAATTTTACTTCATTTCTGTACTGTAAATAGTGTTATGTATATTAAGTGGAACTTAATTTAAAACGTGTTTTGAGTAAATTCATTATTAAATTGTTGTATATTTAAAATTGTTGTATGTTTAATAATCTCAAACTTTTCTAAAAACTGAGGTAAACTTTCATGAACTTTTATTACGACCAACCAGAATTTCGTAGTTCTTTACTATTGAGTTAGTTATCAGAAGTAAGTAATTATGTTGTTTATTATCTGATTAATATCGATAAGTGATAAAAAAATGGAAATTGAGTAGAAAAAAATTGCACATAAAAGTGTTCAAATATTCTAATGTCAGTTTAATAAAATTAGCTTAGCATTTGGATATAAAATGAGGCCTCGATAAACTGAATTAAAAAGCCGGTCGAAGTGCGAGTCGGACTCGCGCACGAAGGGTTCCGTACTTTAATAGAAAATCATTTATTGTATGGGGAGTGGGGACCCCCCTTAATATTTTATTTTATAGCAGCAACGGAAATACATCATTTGTGAAAATGTCTGCTTTCTAGCTATCACCATTTATCAGATACAGCCTGGAGACAGACAGACAGACAGCGGAGGCTTACTAATAGGGTCTCATTTTACCCTTTTGGTACGCAACTCTAAGAATATCTATAAAAATAAAGGAAAATTGTGAAAATAAAAAGCTTAAAGCCGATATCAAGTGAGACTATGTAGCAAATATTATTTACTAAATATTTTCGGAATATAGATTCAGGCTTTAAAATACGTACATTATTAGGGTTTCAGATTATCGAGGTCTTGTTACAGTCATTTGTAAATAACAAAGTCTTTAGAAATTCATATTTATATAAATATCCAAATTAAAAAGGTAAATTGTAAATGCCAAAATGCATGGCCGAGTTTAAAAAATTTTGCTCTGATATAATTTAATATTATTGATTTTTAAAGAATTCATTTGTTAAAATAAATTCCTTTGTTCAAGCTAATTTTTTATTGAAAATTTCAATCAGTCAAGGACTCTATCATCAAGAGGACCATCATTACTATAATAATATGGTACTTAGTGAAAATTTACTGTTCAAGTGTTCTTTGTTGTTATTATTAACTGTTAAATAATTTTAGAACAATATTGTTAAATTATTTTACCTTTATAGCGTATAACGTATGTTATGTATGTGTTTGTAATTTGTATATTACTTTAATAATTATTATGATTACCATGCATCGATCGTTTTATAGCTATGTATAAACAAACATACAGATTAATAACTTTTACGGTCTATTTATGTTTTTGTATTAATTCTAAGTAGTAATTATCAAATAATTATTGTAAATACTATGAATTGATCTCATTAGTTATATTAATAATGTGCCAATTGTTTATTAATTTATTAGAATGTATAGACTTATTAAAATAGTTAACATTTAAGATACGTTTTAAATTATTATTATGAAATTTTATCTTACAAAAGACTGATGTATTAGTTTTTATTGTAATCGTTTATCGATAATAAATTTAAGATAATAATCAATAATTGTGTTTCATTACCTACTACCTTACATAAATAATAATACTTGTTTTATTGTACTGGTTATCAATTTTTTATTTGAACTATACTTGTGACTAAGTAAATAAATAGTAGGTACTTTAAAAACCAGTTTCACTAACTTGCTGATTTTAGTCTTGTTTATCTGACACATTACACATTCCCCTTATTTCTATACGTTGTCATATTAATTGGCAGATATACTAAACAGAACAAATCCAGAATCTATTTCACAGTGTGGAATATCTATACTAATATTATAAAGCTGAAGAGTTTGTTTGTTTGAACGCGCTAATCTCAGGAACTACTGGTCCGATTTGAAAAATTCTTTCAGTGTTAGATAGCCCATTTATCGAGGAAGGTTATAGGCTATATATCATCTTGCTAAGACTAACAGGAGCGGAGCACTGCGGGTAAAACCGCGGGGCCGGCTAGTATCAAATAAACTGAAAGTAAAAATATATTTTAAATTCTAATGATGATCTGTACCAAAATGTTCTCAATGAAACAAACGGTTGAACATATTCAAATCAAAGCAACCACAAACATCCATACGTAAACGGAAACATTCGAATGCCAACAAAACAATTAAACTACACCCTCTAGCGCAATTATTAGTTTCGACTCAGTTCGCAACTTCAATATGCAAAGATGGGCTTGACTGGTTTGTTTTGGTAACGAAAGGTCACATTATCAGCACTATGCCTATGGGATATATTACCTTTTGATTCCAAAGGTAAGGTTGGTACAAGTCCTGGGTTCAGCCTTAGAAATAAAGAGATGTCTTCATTAAATATGTATGTACCTATATGATACTAATATTTGGTATAATATTATGATGCACCAATTTATACTATAATATTTTAATTAGTAATATTATAAAGCTGAAAAGTTTTTATGTTTGTTTGAACGCGTTAATCTCAAGAACTACTGGTCCGATTTGAAAAGTTCTTTCGGTGTTAGACAGCCCATTTTATCGAGGAAGCTATACATCTTAATCTTAATCTTATCTTAATACTATTATAAAGGCGAAAGTTTGTATGGATGTATGGATGTATGGATGTATGGATGTTTGTTACTCTTTCACGTAAAAACTAATGAACCGATTACAATGAAATTTAGCACACATATAGAGGGTAACTTGGATTAACACATAGGATAGGTTTTATCCCGGAAATCCCACGGGAACGGGAACTATGCGGGGTTTCCTTTGAAAACGCGGGCGAAGCCGCGGGCGGAAATCTAGTCATTATATATTGACGACGTGGTTGGCGCAGTGGTAAAGTAACTGCCTACTGAGCCGACGGTCCCGGGTTCGATCCCCGGTCAGGGCAAATATTTGTGTGATGAACTCAATTATTTGTTCTTGGGTCTGGGTGTTATTATCTATATGTCGTGGTCATATCGTAGATTTGATCATTTCATGATATGAGTGGCCATTTCACGAAATGGTCGCATTTCATGAAATGGCCAACATGGTTTGATCAGATCGTTAAATCGTCAACGTTTCACGATATGGTCATCCACATTTGGCCAGATCGTATAAAATATATAAAGTCCATAAAACATTAAAAAATTCTGAATATTTTTAGAACTTGTTTATTGTCATATAAGTTAGTGCCACGGCAGTGGCCGGCGACTGCCAGAAGCGAATGGTTTTTGCAATAGAAAACATTAAGGTTAGGTTAGGTTAGACTTTAATAAAGAACGCACGAGCCGAGCGAGCAAAGCGAGCGTGCCGCGGCAGCGGCCGGCGAGTGCCAGAAGCGGATCGCTTTTTAAAAAACAAACAATTATAATACTTTAGTAAAAATGCGTCTTAAATTATTTTATTTAAGACGCATTTTTTCTTCAATACATATAAGATATCCACATTTTCCATAGTACTCGAACCGTCGTAAATTCTTTGCTATGACTTTCTTCATATTGTTATTAAACGAATTATGAAGTTTTTAACTGCGAATAATTAAATTTTCGCCAGCGGCCGCCATCTTATCACATAAACACAGAGCTTGCAGCGCCTCTACCAATGATTAATGTAACTATTTTACGATATGATCAAATAATTTTGATCATTTCATGAAAAAACCGCGCGTTTAGTTGGCCATATCGTGAAACGATTTCTTATCATTGATCTGCTCAAGCCACATCATGATGTGGCCAAACTAAATTGGCCATTTCACGAAATGCGACCATTTCGTGAAATGGCCAATCATATCATGAAATGACCAAATTTACGATATGGCCACGACATATATATATGTATTTATTAAATATTATATTTATCGTCGCCTAGTACCCACAACACAAGCCTTAATTGAGCTTACTGTGGGACTAGGTCGATTTGTGTAATAATGTCCTATAATATTTATTTATTTATTTATTATTATTTCTAGATTGTTTTTAGATAAAACCTAAAGTAATAAATAACGTAAGCGTGCTACATAAACATATTAAAACTAACACATTACAAATAACAAAACTTAAAAGCGTTGGTGTACGCTTTTTTCAAATAATAATTTGAAATATCATGAAAAGAGAAACACTTTTACTAAGATCATTTTAATACATTTCTTAAGTTACCCGCCCACCTTTAATATCCCTTTTTATTATTGTCATACAGTAAGCGGACTTTGCTAAGGTCTATTTGTGACAAAAATCGATCAGTAAAATATATGAAATGTGTTTGCCCCATACCTCTAGGGGATTAGACGATTTTCTGCACATCACGCCTAAAGATCACATCGAGTAATGTGAATATAATATATAGCTTTGACATTTATTACAAAAAAAAGTATAACGTTGTATTTTGATCATAAATGGGTTTAATTGCACGTATGATGATTGTTGATCGAATTTGAACCATATCTTGAATTTCATTTCACTACAAATACATATTATTATATCAATAAAATATTATACATAGGTACTACAATTCTACATGAAAAATACTAGGACAAAACACTCCAAAATACATACAAAAAGACTGTAGACATAAATAAAGACCTACTGTAGAAATAAATTTAAAATATCCCAAACATAAATCAATACTATAACAGTGCAAACGACATAAGCGTCTATTAATGTTAAAGACACTCCACACTCCCTGTGTCAGGAGCAGATTGTTTATTGACGTTATTTACGTGGGTGTCCGCTCGGCTCGTGTGAAGTGTCTCAGTCGACCGCTATATATTTTAGTATTATAGTCTAGTATGGTAATGATTAAATGGCTTGGAAAATAAATAATTTTGTTAGAAGAAATAATGTTGTATATAATTTAGATTAAGAATTGGGTCCATCTATAATAATATGAAAAGTTTGTTTATTTGTTTGAACGCGCTAATCGCAGGAACTACTGCACGGTGTTTCCTTAGATAAAAAAAATCTATGCTGTTTATCGATCAAGGGATGCATTTAAAATGCAGGAAGTAGGGAGTAGAACTAAGAACATCCACGTGTCAATTTCAAATACTTTTACTTTATGGTAAACTTTATTTAGCACTAGTGGTCTGCCCCGGCTTCGCCCGTGGTACATATTTCGCAATAAAAGGTAGCCTATGTCCTTTCTCGGGTATCAAAATATCTCCAAACCAAATTTCATGCAAATTGGTTCAGCAGTTTAGGCGTGATTGAGTAACAGACAGACAGACAGACAGAGTTACTTTCGCATTTATAATATTAGTAAGGATATTATGTTAACATATACAGAAAACATTAACATAATGATTAAAATTCAAATTTGAATCCCAACCCATCCCATTTTAAGCATGTATGGTCAGGAACAAAGAAAAACAAATGAACCTTTTTCCGTATTTATATACGTCGAGCAATCATTATCTTAACCACACAGATACCACAGTTAATGAAATACGCACAGTAGCGAAACTCCCCACAAACCGTTCGAAACAGCTTTATCACATAAACATGCTCATCGACGAGACACTCGACAAAGGGATCATCTGCAATTATACTGAAGTGAATAGTAGTTGATTAGGAATATTTCATCATGCTACTTTCAGAGCGTTAACAGCCTATCTACACGTTTTTACTTATAATATTATTAAATATTAGTCATATGCTTAGAAGTCCCGTCGAAATAATTCTATGCATAATATGTTTGTGTAAGTAAGCTGTTTCGAACGTTTTATGTGGAGTTTTGCTACTGTTCGCATCTGTTTACTGTGCACATACGACTCGAACCTAATTTACGGAGTTAGCGAAATCCAATATAACTTTTCTGATTAAAGTTATATGTCGTTAATAAGTACGTGGAACTTTGTGATTGCTAGATAGCTTCAAATGACATCCATTTCATGAGAACGGTCGAGCTAATTGTTGTTTTTAATCTTATATTAATTAAGAAAAACAAAATAGAACATTGTTATCGCTACGAACTAGTTCTTTGAAAATATACCTAAATAGTATTGATATTATAAGCGATAGAATGGAATGATTATTATGTAGACTTGATGTAGATGTCTTTACACAAAGATAACTGATCGCATCTATCTGTTGAAAAATAAATTAACTGTATTCTGGATTAGTAAATGCTTTTTCTCTATTTAACACGAGAAAAACTGTATTATAGGCTATCCGCTATAGTATTAAATAAAAACTAAATCTCAATTTAGTGCGGCGTTAAACGTACTGTACCGAAAGCAACGATGTGACAGGACATCGCGTCCGTACTTTATAAATTCTTTATTTTCTTAAATGTTTTTACCGCTTTCTGTTTTTACAGTTTTCTGTATATTTAATTTCCTTTCGAATGATTTGTTTATGGAAAGGAATTTATTCGTATTATTTTAAACCTATCTCATCTGCACGCTAGATATAAGAAAAATATTATAATTTTAACTATTATTATAGTCAAGTAGTTACAGTATTATAACTCTTAATTTAACTTTTTTAATCTTGTCAATAATCATAACAAAATGTACAGGTAAAATAGATATATTAACAGCTTATCTAACATAAATAGTAGATACTAAACGAATTTCGTTAAATTTTTGAATGTTTGCAGTCAAATACACAATAATTATAGTGCCACGCGTGTGAAGCTGTAGGTTATCACTAGTTAATAATTGTACATGTACGTATGTATTATGTAGACAATATTCGAAAGTACAAGAGCATAAGTTGCCCCAATTCTGTCTGTCTGTAAATCTTGTGAAGCTTTGTGACGTAAATTTAGGCCAGCCGTAATGTACGAATGTGGCTTCTGCTGGTCTGAGCTTTGGTACATTATGGTAAAAGAAATAGTTTTTATAGTCTAGGTTTTATTTAATATTGTTCAATGTTATCATATTAAACCCGAAATAAAAACGGTAAATATATATAAGTAAGGAATAAATAAAAACTTTTTATAATGATTTTACTATTACTTGCTTTCCGGCCTTTTTTAAGCGGATGAAACCACTTCCTAAGGCACCAGTTACACGCTCAATCTAGAATGTGATCCTTGATCATGATCATTGATCTCAATCCAGATTGACTGTGTAATGTATTTGATTGACGGATCGTAAAATCTGATCAGAAAATATCTAGATTTTTAGAAATCAACGATCTCGATCCTTTGATCGAGATCCAGATTGATCGTGTAATGTAACATGCTGTCAAATTACGTCAGTCTGCGTTCGGAGCGCGATGGTATGGGACGACAACACACAGGTGTAACCATTTTTAACAGATGATCAAAACATGCCTCCTTCATCCTGTAGTGATTTGCGTAATCCTCTTCCTCTTCCGTACTATAAATTTCATCTAACAATTTCGAATGTGTATAGATGTTCCTTTTTAGTAGCCACGGCGTAGCCAGCGTTTCCTCTTCACGCGTTTTTTCAAATAACAGGCAATAATTATTGCTGCACAAGCTTTGTTCTTATTCAGATCTATTTAGTGGTTGTGAATGCGTGTGCATTTGACAATGTCGAACAGTGGACTGATAATATGATCTGGATTGACCATCTAATGTCGCGACGATCCACATAAAGATTCGTCAATCCGTCACCTGACTTGGATCGTGATCTGTATTGAGCGTGTAACGGGTGCCTAAAAACCACAGATTTTCTATAGATTGTAATAGATCTCTATCTATTAGAAAAACCGCATCAAAATCTGTTCCTTAATATTAAAGACCTAAGCATACAGACACATACTATAACACAGACGGTAGAAAGTCAAACTATATTTATATCAAATTTCATCCAAATCAGTGAAGTGAAGACAGAAGGCAGATACATTACTTTGGCATTTATAATAGTATTAGAGATTCAACATTTCAAATAATAGTATTAATGGTACCTAAATTTAAAGTAAATCACTAAAATATCCAGTATTTTGTAACACTTACCATATGAAACTATTCCTGTTCATTGCGGATCTATCTTAATCTTAATATTAATAATTATATAAATCTCGTGTCACAATGTTTGTCCTAAATGGACTCCTAAACCACTTAACCGATTATAATAAAATTCGCACACCATGTGCAGTTCGATCCAACTTGAGAGATAGGATAGTTTAAACATGTAGGTACCACGGGCGAAGCCGGGGCGGACCGCTAGTTGAACTATATAACATACCAAATACACAGTACACAACCGTAGAACCCTAAACTGTTGTTTCACCAATTACCTCTAACGTCAAGACATTTATCACGGTACAAATGTACGAAAAGCACTTACTGCTATGAATTTTTCAAAGCCTACTTCCGAGAACTTTGCACCTGCCTTGGAAAGTTAAAGAGGTACATTTATTATGATAAATATTAAAAAAAACTTCTAGAAAGTGCTTTTACTTTCGTGTTCGATACATTTTTCAAGCGATCACGATAAATAACTAATTTTGTATATAAATTTTGGTTATTGAAGTGAAACTTCTTTATCGGGGTTGGAAATAAATTTAGTGTAACATTTTTTCGTTACGCGTGACATTTTTCCGTTACGCGCCATTTTTTTTGTATGTGGTAGGGCCACGCGTGATTCGACGTATTTCTGTAAAGTTGCATATAGTAAATTATTTTTAAAAAAATAAGGTCATAAAGAAGTTTCACTTCTTACGTGTGTTCACTAGTACACGCACACATTTTTTATTTTTTTCAGGACTAATACCTAGATATAATAAAATATTTGTTTTAAAAAACTATTAGTTATGTATATTTTGCTTATTGCACGCCTCATATAGACTGGGGTAGGCCTTTGAAAATAATGAAAAGATAAAAAAAATCGCAGTCGGATGAAACCCATTAGAAAAGGAGGGGAATATGATAAAAATGTAAGGAAAAATAAATTACGGTCAATCCGAGTTCGGGAAGCGGGAGGGGGGAGCTTTTTAGAGAAAAAAATGGTTTCTCTTGATTTCCGACAAAACTACAAGTCCTATAGAAAAAAGTTCAATGGCAAAGTTGTAGGTAATTAAAAGTTCTACAACTTTTGTATTCACAATTTTTTCACATAACCTAAAAATTTAGGTGAAAAATTAAAAAAAACCAAGTTTTTGGTCTTTTATTTTTATCTACTTCAAAATTTTTTTTTTTTCTACGAAATTTGGTGGAAACTTACTTTATTATGTCCCAAATACACTGTAATTTATTTGATTGAAAATATTTATTTTTTCGCCTTATATTGAATTAATACCAAAAAAAAACAACCTAATTTTCAATCGAAAAGTCACCCGTCAAAATATCAGCTTTTTTCAAAAACTTGTGCCTTTTATTCATTGAAATCTCTACTTTCATATGGTGTAAAAAAAATAAACACCACCATAGTAAATGTTCTCAGGAAATGCATACAAACAGTCTGAAAATTAGCTTTTACTAAATCAGGCACACTTCTTGAACTCTATATCTTCTCTTGTATCGGCTTTTCGGTAATATTTCAAAAGAAAAATAATTATCTGTTCTAAGTTTAATATTTTACAGCATATTCAAAAGCAAAATGATGTCGATAAAAACATTTCAGGTAGTTCGAGAAGTGTGCCTGATTTAGTAAAAGCTAATTTTCAGACTGTTTGTATGCATTTCCTGAGAACATTTACTATGGTGGTGTTTATTTTTTTTACACCATATGAAAGTAGAGATTTCAATGAATAAAAGGCACCCCAAGTTTTTGAAAAAAGCTGATATTTTGACGGGTGACTTTTCGATTGAAAATTAGGTTGTTTTTTTGGTATTAATTCAAAATAAGGCGAAAAAATAAATATTTTCAATCAAATAAATTACAGTGTATTTGGGACATAATAAAGTAAGTTTCCACCAAATTTCGTAGAAAAAAAATAAATTTTGAAGTAGATAGAAATAAAAGACCAAAAACTTGGTTTTTTGAATTTTTCACCTAAATTTTTAGGTTATGTGAAAAAATTGTGAATACAAAAGTTGTAGAACTTTTAATTACCTACAACTTTGCCATTGAACTTTTTTCTATAGGACTTGTAGTTTTGTCGGAAATCAAGAGAAACCATTTTTTTCTCTAAAAAGCTCCGCCCTCCCGCTTCCCGAACTCGGATTGACCGTAATTTATTTTTCCTTACATTTTTATCATATTCCCCTCCTTTTCTAATGGGTTTCATCCGACTGCGATTTTTTTTTGTTTCAAAAATTATCTACTCTAGTCTAATAAGCGAAGCGTTGAGGTGGGTACTACTGTCACTTCGCGCAAAACATCTGATTTTTCAAACTTAAAATGTCTTTATGTATCATACATTGCACTTGTAAGATAATACATACACACACATATTAAGAAAAAACACTATTTTTAACGTTCATGATATTTTTGATGTCATTTTTGTTATTGAAACTAGTTAAAAAACAGTTTAAAAAAGTTCTGTCTTGGACGTCCGTGTGTCTGTATGTGCGGATCCTTTTTCTTGTTAACACGATAGCGACCGAAATACTTTACTAATCGAGTCTTTTTTTTTTTCTCTTACGCTTGAGTATGCTCAGGAATAGAACCCTTTCATTTTTCAGGGTCTGATTCGATGTGGTTTAATTGTTATTAAATAAACAAAAATAATAATTAATAAATAATTATTAAAAAAAAATTATGAGGCGTGCACTTTTGGATTTTCCAAATTAATTTTTAAATTTAAAGTGAGTATTAGTGATTCTAATATCTGTAAATTAAATTATTTGCATGTGGAATTGAAGTAAGTGATGTATGTACCTATATTGATGAAATTCGAAGATATGATAGGTACCTCAGTTTCTTACCCAGTAAACTTTTACACGTCATGCCTAATGATGTTTTTTTGTTTAATTTCTCTTTTAAATACATTTTTAACGAACACCTCATCTCCTATAATAATATTACTTTAAAATACTAAAATCAGATAATATCTTCCTACATCACATCAAATAACCATCTGTTTAAATTACTTTTCTACAAGGTAAAGTCGCTCAGTATTAGGCTATCATTTCAAGAGGTCCACAGAGACTAAACAAAGGGACTGAATTGAGTCTGTGAGAAAAACACCGTGTTTGCGTTACCCTTGCTGCTAACGAGACATGTACACTGCCTGTCGTAAAAATTGGAACAAACAAACGTACAATATTTTATGCTAGTTCATATCCATATGAAATTTATTTAATTACGTTATCATTTATCAGAAATATACGTTTTCAAATATTTTTATTATAATTTTAGATATGCAGTGGCGTCCTACAATTAATCTCCGGAATAATTTGCGACCCGCGATGTATCCGAACAATTACAACATTGAGACTTCAAGAAAAGACCCTCCATGGCCGGTGAACTTGCTTACTACTCAATGCATCTTCTAGATAACTTATAACTGACATTCTTGAAAGAGTGATAACTTAAAATACAATCCGTGTTTTATTTCCTGTTTAAAATAAACATGTATAAAATAATATTCTGTTGTTTTATTTCAACCTATCATATTCATATTTATTTGATAGTAAGTAGTAATGAAAGTTGGATAAAGATGAGAAAAATGAAAACTGTAGACATGTAAGTTAATGTCAGTAAAAATATATTACTTATTGTACCAACTTTTATGCACGTCACTGTACTGTGACAATTTCAGTTCTCGTTTGTGTGTCTAGTGACAATTTGAGTTGAAGATAAAGGATTGTTAGAGATATAGGGAGATGCGAATATCTAAACAGCAAAATTTATTATTTATAGCTTAGCTTTTTCGTACTTTGACTGTAAATATTAAATTAGGTTTTTGAAGATTCAAAGAGATTATAAGAATTCGTTGAATGAATAATTTTGACGATTTTAAGGCGCTTCTAAGAGTATAGTTGTATGAATAAATGTTTGAGTTTGAATTTGACTGTTTACAGTGCATTTACATCAAACGAACATAGAGCTAGAGCTAGAGCATTCTTTCGCGCTGTTTTATAAACTAAAATCGTATTCAGTATTGTTCAGTATTAGAACATTGCACATAATCTTTTCGAATGCACTAAGATCAACGATAGAATGCTCTACGCCTTACACTCAAAGAAGTTGACATAGTTGTGACAGAATGAGCATTCGCTCGCTGTAAATGCACTGTTATATGATAACGTAGTTAAAACTTGACCGAAAGCTCTTAAATTCGATTATTTACTATGGCAAAAAATAAGGCTATATTAACCGGAAGGAAGTTAGCGCGGAAAGTTTATTTTTTTTAATTATTAATATCTCAAAAAATTGCTCCTTAAATGCTCCATCAGAATCTGTAATTGCTCCACTTCTATAATTATTAGTTTATTTATAATTAATTTTTAAAAAATCCAAATACTGAAAACTTGATTTCCCTATAGAATGAAAAATATTCACTTTTCATAAAAAATTTTTTTGCAAAAAAATTGCTCCCGATTTGCTCTATCAATTACAAAAAAAATTATTTAATTTTGATAATTTTTACAATAGTTGACTGAAAAACTATGTTTACGTATAGTAAACTACTGCGCTGTGACGTCATCAATTATTGCTGTTGCGACGCATAAGGGCCATATTTACATGTATGAGCACTGCAGCGATATCTGTAGACCTTAATGTTTATGTTTTCTTATTTATATTATTTACTAGATTTCTGCCCGCTGCTTCGCCCGCGTTTTCAAAGGAAAACCCGCATAGTTCCCGCAAACGATAGCAACTTGACACCGAAAGATGAAACAAGCGACTGAAACACAAATTAATTAAAAATTACTTGAAGTTTTAATAATACGAATAAACGTAATATGCGAGTTTAGGGATGGGTAGGGAAATGTTTATAACCATACCTATGATAAGAATGATTTTAAATACATAATAATTTCTGTTTCTTTCAACTTTTGCTAGATGAAACTCAATAATTAATTTATGTAATAAGTAAAATTTTTATGTAAAACCTATTGTCAAAAATAATTCTTTATATAATTATAAAGAATTATTAATTATACTCTAGTGAAAAATTTTCAGGTGATTATATAAAAGTAGGGCTCAATTTTTTTCGCGAACCCTACTTCTAAATAATTACGACTCTTCAATAATTTAAAACTCCTTGACTGAATCCCTTCACACCCTGAAATAAAAAGTGCATATTAATTTTTCTTATAGTAAACAGAAATTCAAATTCAATTATTAATACCAATTCAATACTTTGATGATGATTGACAGTAGAAATATTTATTAATTGTTCATTATTATTGAATAAATCACTATCACTATCCATACTAATATTATAAATGCGAAAGTAACTCTGTCTGTCTGTCTGTTACTCAATCACGCCTAAACTACTGAACCAATTTTCATGAAATTTGGTATGGAGATATTTTGATACCCGAGAAAGGACATAGGCTATCTCGAGAAAATGTCGCAATCCCGGAAATCCCACGGGAACGGGAACTATGAGGGCTTTTCTTTGACTGCGCGGGCGAAGCCGCGGGCGGAAATCTAGTAAATAATATAAATAAGAAAACATAAACATTAAGGTCTTAATAGATATCGCTGCAATGCTGATACGTGTAAATACCTATGACCCTTATGCGTCGCAACGACAATAATTGATGACGTCACAGCGCAGTAGTTTACTATGCAATCATAGTTTTTCAGTTAATTATTATAAAAATTATCAAAATTAAATAATTTTTTTTTGTAATTGATAGAGCAAATCGGGAGCAATTTTTTTACAAAAAAATTTTCTATGAAAAGTGAATATTTTTCATTCTATAGGGAAATCAAGTTTTCAGTATTTGGATTTTTTTTTTAATTTATTATAAATAAACTAATAATTATAGAAGTGGAGCAATTACAGATTCTGATGGAGCATTTAAGGAGCAATTTTTTGAGATATTAATAATTAAAAAAAATAAACTTTCCGCGCTAACTTCCTTCCGGTGCTATATTAAGCAGTTATTTGCTAATTAAACAAAAAAAAAAGACGTGTGGCACTCGGGGACTGCCGCGGTAAAGCTATTGCATGCTATGCCTTCAAGCCACACCTCCGCGCCCGTCGGAGTGGGGAGCGTGAGGTTTTTCGTTACGCAATTTCTGGATTCGGTCCCCGCGCTCAAGGCCCGCGATAGAAGCTATGCAATAGCTTAATAAATTTAATGCATATTCCCCATACCGCAGGGAACTGGGGACTTCACTTTTACTACAAGACATTTACGACATAACACACAACATTAAACTTGTAACAATGTAACTTAAGTACTTGTACAACAATTCCATTAATACTGCTATTCGCTAGAAACTACAAGAGCTTCCGAGAATACGAATTATCCATAAAATTTCACTACTTATACGTTTTGTTATCTAAAGTTTTTACAAGTTTGTACTATACAATAAGGAAAGAAAGTAAAATCTTTTATTAAAGTTCCAACCTTTCAGATATAAAGATTTTGTCTGCTTGTCTGTCTGTAAAAGAGTATAGTTATAATATTGTAGTATATTTAACACATGAAAACACACTTTATTTTAAACTAATACAACAATGTTCGTATTGAAATCATTATAACCTTCTTATAATTATTGTTCTCATTATAGGGTCAAAGGTCTAACCTAAAATCCACCTCGTGCGAAGCCATGTGAGCTTTGGTAGGTGTTACAATATGATCTCAAACTTACTCTACTTAGGTACTCTCCATGTTACTTTAACTATATTTCCTTGATTGGAGCAGTGGTGAGGAAAATAATTTTTTATAAGATATTGTAGTGTTTTATGTTACTGATAAGTTAATATATTTTTGTTAACCGACTTCAAAAAAAAGGAGGAGGTTATCAATTCGGCCGGTATGTTTTTTTTTTTTTTTTTTTTTATGTATGTACACCGATTACTCCGTGGCTTCTGAACCGATTTACGTGATTCTTTTTTTGTTCGATGCGGGATGGTGTCGAATTGGTCCCATAAAAATTTTATTCGGATAGGCCCAGTAGTTTTTATTTTATGAGCATTTTTGTCTGTATTTGTAAATGTTGCAAGTGCAAGTTTGAAGTCGGTTGTTTTTAACGCAGTTATTGACTTGTTTAGAGTATTTATAAATAGTAGCTCGTATAATATTATGTCGTTGTTCGTCCGCTTTTCGTGCAATAACCGCCGTACAGTCAACTTGAGTACATTACCTGCATAAGATCATCACAGATATAAATAATAAATAAATAAATAAATAAATATTATAGGACATTATTACACAAATCGACCTAGTCCCACAGAAAGCTCAATTAAGAGTCCTAATACAAAATTGCGCTGGACGAAAGCTAGTATTTTTACGTTTGAACGCGATCATCGTGTAGTCGAGTAGCAAAGGCTGAAAGCGCTCAAAGTGGAAACATTATAGGACCTTATTATCTCGGTATCGTCTACTCCAACAATTCTAATCTAGTATCGTGGGCTTCCCGACTACTACGCGCGGGAAAAACGTACTTTAGTAATTTTGTGTCTGACGGAGCAGCGCAACACGTCCTACTCCCTAAAGCGCGGAGCGCGGTCTGCCGTAACAGCGTTTGCGCTCCCGTATATAATCGAAAATTCTAGAGAACTTTAAAATATTCCATTACTTTCATAAATCATATAATATGTATTTTTTTGATTGCAAATTTTTAAGCATAAATCTATCATTTAATGTGTATTTTTTATTTATTTTTTACTCTGTTGTATGTTTTAGAAATTCTACGCCAAATACACATAAAATTTCATCAAAGTAAGGCTATTTTAACTTAGATTTTCTTTGAATTTTTGAATAAAAGTACTTAAATTGCCTCGAACATATTTTAGGATGTCTCAGTGTCTTTACTGTTGTATATTTTATATGAAAACTTCTTCTTTTAAATTCCGTGTAAACTACAAAGACACGAACGTCCCGCATGGAAAAATTGAAACACGCCTCAGGTTATTGGCTATTAAACAAACTGGACAATGAATATCAATAAATTGTCTGGAACATATTTTAGATATTGAATGAATCTTTAATTTAAGATAAGAAAACACATTGTTACTAATTTAGTTTTGTTAAACGAGCGCCTAAAGAATTACAGAAACAAGTCAAAATCACTCTAAAATCGATATGGACTCTTAAGGCTTGTGTTGTGGGTACTAGGCGACAATAAATATAATATTTAATAAATACATATATAGATAACACCCAGACCCAAGAACAAATAATTGAGTTCATCACACAAATATTTGCCCTGACCGGGGATCGAACCCGGGACCGTCGGCTCAGTAGGCAGTTACTTTACCACTGCGCCAACCGCGTCGTCAGTATATTTATTAATAGTACATATATTTAACGAATATGTAATCATACGAATGAATGCGTACCTAGAAAAGTTAAAAAAAATAATGGTTCGTGTAAGTATCACTACCCTAACTGGTATACAAGAGATCTTATAAATAAAATTAAATTAAAGGCTTCATTTCAGAGAAAGTATAAAAAGTCTAAGTTAGCGAGCGATTATAATGAATTCTCATTGTTAAGATCGGCTGTAAAAACTGATATTAAAATTGCTTATGATAGTTACAAAAATAAAATACAACTTCAGTTTTCGAAAGACCCGAAATTATTTTGGCAATATGTCAAAGCGAGAAGGTCTTCAAGCAGGAGTAATATTATTATGAAAGATGGTAGACTTTTAAATAATGAAGAGTGTGCTATTCAGTTTGCTCAGTACTTTCAAAGTGTTTACAGCAAGTGTGCACCAATTTTAGATACGAATGTGGCGGCAGCTATGGGGTCGAGTAGCGCGCGCGTTCAAATCGATATGATGACTGTAGGAGAGGTCAGAAAAGCATTGACGCGCCTTAAACCCAAAACTTCTGCTGGCCCAGATGGTATACCATCATTCTTATTTAAAGATTGTAGTAGGGTGCTGGCTGAACCCCTTCAACGCATATTTAACGCATGTTTACACTCCAACTTGTTTCCAAATATATGGAAAACGTCTCGAGTTATTCCCGTTCCTAAGGGTAAAGCGGGGCCGATCATCAGCGAATACAGACCAGTAGCCGTACTCTCAACGCCAGCAAAAGTTTTTGAATCGGCAATACAGGCGGGCGTGTATTCGCAGGTGTCAGCACAGCTTTGCGAGGAACAACATGGATTCAGACCGGCGCGAAGTACTACTACTAATCTGCTCAACTTAATGGCATACGTAGTACCTGCGGTGGACACTGGAGTTCAGGTAGATATTATCTACCTGGACTTTAAAAAAGCCTTTGACACAGTAGACAATGATGTGCTATTGGGAAAGCTTGCGGGGGTGGGATTTACTCCGAAATTGATAAAATTTTGGGCCTCCTATATGAAAGACAGACAACAATATGTCGACTATAATGGCTGCGAATCGCAGTCATATTTCACTAGATCCGGTGTAAGTCAGGGTAGTAACCTCGGTCCTTTAGAGTTCACTATCATGATTAATGACCTGCTGGGCGTCCTCACTTATGGTCAGTGTTTACTATTCGCAGATGATCTGAAATTATACGCCGAAGTAAGAAATCTGTCAGACTGTGAACGCCTACAAAATGATGTTTCTAGGATCCTTCATTGGAGTTGTCAAAACAAGCTTCACTTCAATGCTACTAAGTGTTCGGTAATGAGTTTCCATCGTAATCGGTCTCCTCTCTTGTACGACTACAAAATAGGTCCGGTTTCAATTCAGCGCATGACGCAGGGTCGCGACTTAGGCGTTTGGTTCTCGTCTGATCTGAGGTTTCGGGAACATATAATAAAAACATGTAAAACGGCATACAGGAACCTTGGATTTGTTTTGAGACAGGCTAAGGACTTCACTAACATTACAACACTTAAGGTTCTATATAACGCGTTAGTAAGAAGTCGTTTGGAGCACAATGCTGCAATTTGGGCTCCTCATGAAGACAAATATAATTTAATGTTAGAGCGCGTCCAAAATAAATTCATGAGACATTTATATTTAAAACTGTATGGTGTATATCCTTTTTATCCGTTGATGTACCCTACCTTATTTGTATTGGGTATGGTGGGGTACAATCAATTAAGTGTACGGCGAGACTTTTCGCTTGCCGTTAATATTATAAGTCTTCTTCGTGGTAGGGAACAGAACTCAAGACTACTTGAATGTGTGAGTCTCTGCGTTCCCACCAGATTCGCGTGGAAACGGCACCGTTCACCACTGTTGCTAGTGCCCACAGCACGAACCAACCTTCTTGCGAAAGCACCAGTGGTACGGGCCATCCGCATAATAAATGAAGCGCACGAAAGAGCGGACTTATTTCATTGTCCTATGAGTGAATTCGCAAGGGTGATATTGCAGTTAATCTGTTATTGCTAGTAAGTTCTTTTAACTTTTTCTATGTCTATGTTAAGTTATGTATGTAATTTTAATTTAGTATTTAAGTTAGATAAGTTTCTTTTGTAAAATAAAATTGTATCTGTGTCGCATTGGGCATTGTCCTGTAATGGCATGTGATGTTTTTAAATAAAAATAAATAAATAAATAAATAAATTTATATAATGTTTCTGACCCCTGACTTTATTGAAACCCTACCACTGAGCTCTTTCTAATACATTATTATTAAACCACTTATCATTTTCGACATAAATATTAGATTTGTGGACGCAAAACTTACGCCAACTTTGGCAATTATCACGGAGTTCCCTGCGTTAATTGTTAATCACTTCCTGGCTGTGACTTCTATTATTTATGGATTAACTTTATAGAATTGAGTTAAAAATGAATTTGTGATTTTTTCTGGGACGGGATTTTCAACTTCGTACCTTTAAATTTTAGTATATGTTTTTTGGAATTAATTAAAATGTTTATATTATACTAACATTGCTTTGACATTGTAATAATTAAGAAATTTGGCTATTATTGACTACTTTAAGATATCATGTGAACAGTTTTTACTACAAATAAATAAATATTTCAGGGCAATTTTCACACATGGCACAATCTGATCCCATACTAAGCTTTCGCTTGTGTTATGGAAACCAGATGGCTGATAAACATACATAATATATAATTTTTAATTTTATTTTTAACGAACAACGAACAACGAACAACGAACAACGAACAACGAACAACGAACAACGAACAACGAACAACGAACAACGAACAACGAACAACGAACAACGAACAACGAACACCGAACAACGAACAACGAATAACGAACAACGAACAACGAACACCGAACAACGAACAACGAACAACGAACAACGAACACCGAACACCGAACACCGGACACCGAACACCGAACACCGAACAACGAACAACGAACAACGAACAACGAACAACGAACACCGAACACCGAACACCGAACACCGAACACCGAACAACGAACAACGAACAACGAACAACGAACAACGAACAACGAACAACGAACAACGAACAACGAACAACGAACAACGAACAACGAACAACGAACAACGAACAACGAACAACGAACAACGAACAACGAACAACGAACAACGAACAACGAACAACGAACAACGAACAACGAACAACGAACAACGAACAACGAACAACGAACAACGAACAACGAACAACGAACACCGAAACAACGAACAACGAACAACGAACAACGAACAACGAACAAAGAACAACGAACAACGAACAACGAACAACGAACAACGAACAACGAACAACGAACAACGAACAACGAACAACGAACAACGAACAACGAACAACGAACAACGAACAACGAACAACGAACAACGAACAACGAACAACGAACAACGAACAACGAACAACGAACAACGAACAACGAACAACGAACAACGAACAACGAACAACGAACAACGAACAACGAACAACGAACAACGAACAACGAACAACGAACAACGAACAACGAACAACGAACAACGAACAACGAACAACGAACAACGAACAACGAACAACGAACAACGAACAACGAACAACGAACAACGAACAACGAACAACGAACAACGAACAACGAACAACGAACAACGAACAACGAACAACGAACAACGAACAACGAACAACGAACAACGAACAACGAACAACGAACAACGAACAACGAACAACGAACAACGAACAACGAACAACGAACAACGAACAACGAACAACGAACAACGAACAACGAACAACGAACAACGAACAACGAACAACGAACAACGAACAACGAACAACGAACAACGAACAACGAACAACGAACAACGAACAACGAACAACGAACAACGAACAACGAACAACGAACAACGAACAACGAACAACGAACAACGAACAACGAACAACGAACAACGAACAACGAACAACGAACAACGAACAACGAACAACGAACAACGAACAACGAACAACGAACAACGAACAACGAACAACGAACAACGAACAACGAACAACGAACAACGAACAACGAACAACGAACAACGAACAACGAACAACGAACAACGAACAACGAACAACGAACAACGAACAACGAACAACGAACAACGAACAACGAACAACGAACAACGAACAACGAACAACGAACAACGAACAACGAACAACGAACAACGAACAACGAACAACGAACAACGAACAACGAACAACGAACAACGAACAACGAACAACGAACAACGAACAACGAACAACGAACAACGAACAACGAACAACGAACAACGAACACCGAACAACGAACACCGAACAACGAACAACGAACAACGAACAACGAACAACGAACAACGAACAACGAACAACGAACAACGAACAACGAACAACGAACAACGAACAACGAACAACGAACAACGAACAACGAACAACGAACAACGAACAACGAACAACGAACAACGAACACCGAACAACGAACACCGAACAACGAACAACGAACAACGAACAACGAACAACGAACAACGAACAACGAACAACGAACAACGAACAACGAACAACGAACAACGAACAACGAACAACGAACAACGAACAACGAACAACGAACAACGAACAACGAACAACGAACAACGAACAACGAACAACGAACAACGAACAACGAACAACGAACAACGAACAACGAACAACGAACACCGAACACCGAACACCGAACACCAAACACCAAACCGGTTTGCTAGAAATTCGTCAATTTATTAACTCTACTTCCGGTTTTTATTTTGTTGCTGGCTCTGTACACTGTGCCAGTGAACGATGTGAGGAGCAACAATTTTTTTTTTGTTTCACTACCGAAAATCGACAGTTAAGCTGGCGTGGACGATTTTCTAGCAAACCGGTTTCAAAATTAACTCTACTTCCGGTTTCTATTTTGTTGCTGGCTCTGTACACTGTGCCAGTGAACGATGTGAGGAGCAACAATTTTTTTTTTTATGTTTCACTACCGAAAATCGACAGTTAAGCTGGCGTGGACGATTTTCTAGCAAACTGGTTTCAAAATTAACTCTACTTCCGGTTTCTATTTTGTTGCTGGCTCTGTACACTGTGCCAGTGAACGATGTGAGGAGCAAAAAATTTTTTTTTATGTTTCACTACCGAAAATCGACAGTTAAGTTGACGTGGCCTGTGTTATTTTTGGCGCCAATGAAAAAATTCAAAATTTTCACTGTTTTTATGCGAACGAACAACGAACAACGAACAACGAACAACGAACAACGAACAACGAACAACGAACAACGAACAACGAACAACGAACAACGAACAACGAACAACGAACAACGAACAACGAACAACGAACAACGAACAACGAACAACGAACAACGAACAACGAACAACGAACAACGAACAACGAACAACGAACAACGAACAACGAACAACGAACAACGAACAACGAACAACGAACAACGAACAACGAACACCGAACACCGAACACCGAACACCGAACACCGAACACCGAACACCGAACACCGAACACCGAACACCGAACACCGAACACCGAACACCAAACACCAAACACCAAACCGGTTTGCTAGAAATTCGTCAATTTATTAACTCTACTTCCGGTTTTTATTTTGTTGCTGGCTCTGTACACTGTGCCAGTGAACGATGTGAGGAGCAACAATTTTTTTTTTGTTTCACTACCGAAAATCGACAGTTAAGCTGGCGCGGACGAATTTCTAGCAAACCGGTTTCAAAATTAACTCTCCTTCCGGTTTCTATTTTGTTGCTGGCTCTGTACACTGTGCCGGTGAACGATGTGAGGAGCAACAATTTTTTTTTTATGTTTCACTACCGAAAATCGACAGTTAAGCTGGCGTGGACGATTTTCTAGCAAACCGGTTTCAAAATTAACTCTACTTCCGGTTTCTATTTTGTTGCTGGCTCTGTACACTGTGCCAGTGAACGATGTGAGGAGCAACAATTTTTTTTTTATGTTTCACTACCGAAAATCGACAGTTAAGCTGGCGTGGACGATTTTCTAGCAAACTGGTTTCAAAATTAACTCTACTTCCGGTTTCTATTTTGTTGCTGGCTCTGTACACTGTGCCAGTGAACGATGTGAGGAGCAAAAAATTTTTTTTTATGTTTCACTACCGAAAATCGACAGTTAAGTTGACGTGGCCTGTGTTATTTTTGGCGCCAATGAAAAAATTCAAAATTTTCACTGTTTTTATGCAGCAACAAATTCACCTGCATTTTGCAAGGATCCATCCCTTTTTCCGATTTCTTCACGCTACCTTAACGTTAAGCGCTGACCAATTATATAATAATATAAATTTTGGTCAGCGCGGTTTTAACGTAAGCTCTGCTTTCTATTCTGGTACATATCGTGGTTGTAGTGACCGTGGAGATTCGTAGGTTTAACATTAGAATTTTATTTTATTAGAATAGAAAATAATCGATTACGAGGTCTTTTTGGCTAACATAATTATGAAACATTTTTGAAGCGTTCGAATATTATAAAACTAAATATTAAAACATAAGTTTTGTTGTATAACAATTTAATTTAACAATAGACAGAGAAAGCGCCTTGGTTTTATACTGTGTACGTGTATGTAGTTATAATGCGTATGTCAATAAAATTATTACCTTCGTCTGTTTGACTAAATTATGAAGTTGTTTTATAAAGTCAAACAGTACATTGAATAGTATAAATAATTCTTTAAGCTTTTTTGTAGAGTAATAAATATTAGAAGACCGTATTAAAAATACCGTAATTTTGTCAAATAACGTTAGATAACAAAACCCTTTACGAAAATAAGGGTTAAGAGGTGTCAATGTGCCAAGTTGAAGGTACGTAAAGCTGGCGATGAAAAATTAGCCAAATTAAAAAAAAAAAACAACACCAGAATTTGTTGCTTATTTGTTGCTAATTAGTTGCTATAATGACGATTTTGTTGCTCAACCCGTTCGCTGAAAATCAGCAACAGTTCTAGCTTAACGTTAAGGTAGCGTGAAGAAATCGGAAAAAGGGATGGATCCTTGCAAAATGCAGGTGAATTTGTTGCTAATTTGTTGCTGCATAAAAACAGTGAAAATTTTGAATTTTTTTCATTGGCGCCAAAAATAACACAGGCCACGTCAACTTAACTGTCGATTTTCGGTAGTGAAACATAAATAAAAATTTTTTGCTCCTCACATCGTTCACTGGCACAGTGTACAGAGCCAGCAACAAAATAGAAACCGGAAGTAGAGTTAATTTTGAAACCAGTTTGCTAGAAAATCGTCCACGCCAGCTTAACTGTCGATTTTCGGTAGTGAAACATAAAAAAAAATTTGTTGCTCCTCACATCGTTCACTGGCACAGTGTACAGAGCCAGCAACAAAATAGAAACCGGAAGTAGAGTTAATTTTGAAACCGGTTTGCTAGAAAATCGTCCACGCCAGCTTAACTGTCGATTTTCGGTAGTGAAACATAAAAAAAAAATTGTTGCTCCTCACATCGTTCACCGGCACAGTGTACAGAGCCAGCAACAAAATAGAAACCGGAAGGAGAGTTAATTTTGAAACCGGTTTGCTAGAAATTCGTCCGCGCCAGCTTAACTGTCGATTTTCGGTAGTGAAACAAAAAAAAAATTGTTGCTCCTCACATCGTTCACTGGCACAGTGTACAGAGCCAGCAACAAAATAAAAACCGGAAGTAGAGTTAATAAATTGACGAATTTCTAGCAAACCGGTTTGGTGTTTGGTGTTTGGTGTTCGGTGTTCGGTGTTCGGTGTTCGGTGTTCGGTGTTCGGTGTTCGGTGTTCGGTGTTCGGTGTTCGGTGTTCGGTGTTCGGTGTTCGTTGTTCGTTGTTCGTTGTTCGTTGTTCGTTGTTCGTTGTTCGTTGTTCGTTGTTCGTTGTTCGTTGTTCGTTGTTCGTTGTTCGTTGTTCGTTGTTCGTTGTTCGTTGTTCGTTGTTCGTTGTTCGTTGTTCGTTGTTCGTTGTTCGTTGTTCGTTGTTCGTTGTTCGTTGTTCGTTGTTCGTTGTTCGTTGTTCGTTGTTCGTTGTTCGTTGTTCGTTGTTCGTTGTTCGTTGTTCGTTCGCATAAAAACAGTGAAAATTTTGAATTTTTTCATTGGCGCCAAAAATAACACAGGCCACGTCAACTTAACTGTCGATTTTCGGTAGTGAAACATAAAAAAAAATTTTTTGCTCCTCACATCGTTCACTGGCACAGTGTACAGAGCCAGCAACAAAATAGAAACCGGAAGTAGAGTTAATTTTGAAACCAGTTTGCTAGAAAATCGTCCACGCCAGCTTAACTGTCGATTTTCGGTAGTGAAACATAAAAAAAAAAATTGTTGCTCCTCACATCGTTCACTGGCACAGTGTACAGAGCCAGCAACAAAATAGAAACCGGAAGTAGAGTTAATTTTGAAACCGGTTTGCTAGAAAATCGTCCACGCCAGCTTAACTGTCGATTTTCGGTAGTGAAACAAAAAAAAAATTGTTGCTCCTCACATCGTTCACTGGCACAGTGTACAGAGCCAGCAACAAAATAAAAACCGGAAGTAGAGTTAATAAATTGACGAATTTCTAGCAAACCGGTTTGGTGTTTGGTGTTCGGTGTTCGGTGTTCGGTGTTCGTTGTTCGTTGTTCGTTGTTCGTTGTTCGTTGTTCGTTGTTCGTTGTTCGTTGTTCGTTGTTCGTTGTTCGTTGTTCGTTGTTCGTTGTTCGTTGTTCGTTGTTCGTTGTTCGTTGTTCGTTGTTCGTTGTTCGTTGTTCGTTGTTCGTTGTTCGTTGTTCGGTGTTCGGTGTTCGGTGTTCGTTGTTCGTTGTTCGTTGTTCGTTGTTCGGTGTTCGTTGTTCGTTGTTCGTTGTTCGTTGTTCGTTGTTCGTTGTTCGTTGTTCGTTGTTCGTTGTTCGTTGTTCGTTGTTCGTTGTTCGTTGTTCGTTGTTCGTTGTTCGTTGTTCGTTGTTCGTTGTTCGTTGTTCGTTGTTCGTTGTTCGTTGTTCGTTGTTCGTTGTTCGGTGTTCGTTGTTCGGTGTTCGTTGTTCGTTGTTCGTTGTTCGTTGTTCGTTGTTCGTTGTTCGTTGTTCGTTGTTCGTTGTTCGTTGTTCGTTGTTCGTTGTTCGTTGTTCGTTGTTCGTTGTTCGTTGTTCGTTGTTCGGTGTTCGTTGTTCGGTGTTCGGTGTTCGTTGTTCGTTGTTCGTTGTTCGTTGTTCGTTGTTCGTTGTTCGTTGTTCGTTGTTCGTTGTTCGTTGTTCGTTGTTCGTTGTTCGTTGTTCGTTGTTCGTTGTTCGTTGTTCGTTGTTCGTTGTTCGTTGTTCGTTGTTCGTTGTTCGTTGTTCGTTGTTCGTTGTTCGTTGTTCGTTGTTCGTTGTTCGTTGTTCGTTGTTCGTTGTTCGTTGTTCGTTGTTTGTTGTTTGGTGTTTGAATAGAATAGAATACAATAGAAAAACATTTATTCCCAAAAAATGATACAGTTCGTTGTTCGTTGTTCGTTGTTCGTTGTTTCGGTGTTCGGTGTTCGGTGTTCGGTGTTTGTTGTTCGTTGTTCGTTGTTCGTTGTTCGTTGTTCGTTGTTCGTTGTTCGTTGTTGGTTGTTCGTTGTTCGTTGTTCGTTGTTCGTTGTATTATGTACCGTTGTTGTATGTACCAACGTATTTTGAGATTTCGTTAATGTTATTACTTAAAATATTTACCAGTTGTTTTAATGAGATGTTTTCTGACACAATTTTGAGCGGATGTTATTAGAGTATTTAAATTGAAATCCTATCCTACTAATATTATAAATGCGAAAGTTTGTGAGGCTGTGTGTATGTGTATGTAAGTTTGTTACTCTCAAATAGTAATGAACCGATTATAATGAAATTTAGCACACATAGAGCGGATCGGATACACAAGATAGGAGGATAGACTCCCATCCTCGCCCCTTCTACCTAACTCCTTCCAAATCCCTTTGAGGACAGCAACACATCCACTTCCCAGTGGAGTGGATGCTTATGGGCGGCGTGTATCGCTTAACACCAGGCGACGCGTCTGCTCGTTTGCTATCCTATATCATAAAAAAAAAAAAAAAAAAAAAAAAAACTAGGATTTATACCGGAAATCCCAAGGGAACGGGAACTATGCGGGTTTTTCTTTGAAAACGCGGGCTAAGCCGCGGGCGGAAAGCTAGTTTTCAAATAATCTGTAACGTACCCATTTATTTGATTTTGGGGCTTTCAAATCTATCATAAAACTATAATGAAATTATCCAAATGGAAAAAATTACTTTCACATTCCCTACACGAGTCGAATCAAATAAAACACCCCACTTTATTTGGCAAAAATTCCACACATAATACAACCTTGATCCCATATCTATAACAAAGGGAATTCCATCGAAAATTAATAGCTGAAGTAATGTATCTTTGGAACGTTCAATTTACTTGACGTATTGAAACATCTTCGTTGAGACGACAATAAAATGTGAATGAGCGTTTTTGTGAAAAGAATTCTTTGTCAGTTCGAGTTAAAATATTATGGTAACGCAGCTATCTATTCCTGTATAAGTACTACGAAAGTATTTACAGGATAAGTACCATATACGTACTTATTCATGTCATAATAAGAGTATATCTGTGGTATCCAACGCTGTTATCTGACGTGTTTTTAATACCCTCTTATGGCTATCAAACACACATTTTTAACTGAGCGGTCGCATCTCTACAATACAGATAAATAATTACTATAATATTATAGGCTGGTACAGGTAAATTAGCTTGGAGAAATTTTTGCATATGTAGTGGTGTGTATATTACTCAGATCTTAGAGCGCGTTTCCACTATATCGTTCTGGCCTATACAAAAATGTTTCGATATCCTAACATTACTATTTAATTTTATACTTATTCCTAGCAACACTTTTGTTTTCAATAAAAACAAGTTTTTATTTGAAAGAAAATGGTTTTGACTTTATAAAAAAAAATATATCATTCAATTTTACGTCCTTGAGCAAACGACAAGGCGACTACCGTGAAACAATAAAATATCGTGTCCATAATAATTTGTTTCATAATTAATATTTGACCATAATAATTACGAAACAAAACAAATAAATAAATCGTCACTTGATAGTGGAAAGTGGAAACACGCACAAAACCAGAATAAACCAGTTTACGCTGTCCGCAGGTGCCACGTGCAGTCGTTTGGTGCCGTTAGAACATAAAGCACATTTCATTCAAAAATTATAATTATTATGTACGTAGTTTAATTGATAAATTTTGTATTTGTTGATTGTTGTTATTATTTGTTATTATTGTTATAATATTTGTTGAAGTGAATTACATGTCCCGCAGCCGGAGGCCCCAAATGAAAACTCAGATGTACTTAAAAACTACATTTAATAGCTAAAATGAGACTTTTACACCCATGTCTGCACGATGCAGACCGGAGTTAAAGAATGAATTTATACAGTTTAATAATTATAAAGACGTAAGCTTGGATGCTAACTAAGGGAAATCGCATCCACATTCTATTCCCGTGCGAACGGCGTATTCAGCAGTTTTGTATGAAGGCAGGGCCATAACTAGTGTTTAATTTGTGTGTAACTTTATATTGTTAATTCAATATGGCTCCAGTGTTAAAACATGGTCGAGGCAAGCCTTTGACTTCTCAAACTAAAGAATTAAACTTTAAATGTCGTTTCTTTTTCAGGTTAGTAAATTTTTCATTTTAGTAACATTGTTAATGTAAAAGTTATATGTATGTTAAATGTGCAAATATTAAAATAAAGTCTCATCTTTTTCAGAGGAGAAACACATATAGTTTAATTTAAAATCCCTTATATATACAGGGTTACTTGTAAAACACCAGCAACCTCGCAGGACAAGATAGCTAACATCATAAGTAACAACATTTCGACTTTTGATAATTTGTTAGATTTTATTTTCATACAAAAATAAATATTCATTTAATTTTCCGTCTGAATATTATAAACTCTACGCCTCCCAAAAATTACGTAAACAAAAAGCGAACGAGAGGGGGAAGGGGGCGTCGCGTCGTCCATCCGATAATTAATAGAACATAGACTTACAAATGTAAGGAGAGTACAATAAAAGTTTAAAAAATCATTTAAAAATAATTTATTGCGTTATGCCAAAAGTCGTAGAACAAATGTTGTTACTTATGATGTTAGCTATCTTGTCCTGCGAGGTTGCTGGTGTTTTACAAGTAACCCTGTATAAAATAAAAACTAAAAATAAAATGTTGTTTTATTTTATTTGCTGACCATACACTACTACAAACGCAAAAATTTCTTCAAGCTAATTTACCTGTATATTTATTCACAAGCAATTTGTTGTCTCATTCAGTTTATCGGAGAATATATGGAACTATCATCCTATCAATATTATAAAAGCGAAAATTTGTGAGTTTGTTTATTTGTGACTCCTTCACGCAAAAAACTGCTGAACCGTTTTTCATGAAATTGGTACACACATAGGGTAACTTGGATTAACACATAAGATAGTTTTTTACAAAATCCATAGGAATGGGAACTATGCGGGTTTTCCTTTGACTACGTGAGTGAAGCTGCGGGTGAAAAGCTAGTTGATGTATAAATATATTATAATATTTACTTTTAGATGAAAGAAAGAAAGAAAGAAAGAAAGAAAATACGTTTATTCGGCAATCAGTAAGACACAATCATCACAAAACATTAATAAAAGCAAAACAAAAACATACAAGAAAGAAATGGAAAACAATAATAAAATAAAACAAAAAATAAATGAATGTAATATGAAAGTGCCCCCGTATCGCCAAAAAGGACCAAGTTCAGCATGTGCCAGGCATATTATGCCTGGCGCTGGTTTTCAACAAGATCCCTTTAAGATCCGACTCACGGACGACTACTCAAAGTTTCAAAATATCACTATAATTGATATCTTAGTTCAACACATAAGTAATCTTACCTCTCACATAGGCAATTAAAATTCCTTCAAAACTTCGCTACTATCTCCCTAAAGAAGTAAATCATCTTCAAACACAATTAAAACTCCATCAAAATAAACTACACAATCTCCCAAATGAAGTACAACCATCCAGAACTTTCGAGAACAAAAAGTACATCCAATAACATTAAAACAACATTATTTGTTACCAATGTTGAACCCCAGTGGCGAATAAATCCCAGAGCAATATGTTCTGATGTAATTTCGATCTTCAATGAACAATGTTATTTGTATTGTAATACATTAAAACGGAGTTACATCTATGTTTTACGTATATTTTGGAAGGTCTATTTTGTTGCTATGAAAATAAATACTAGTGGTCCTTTATGACTTCGTCCGTATTTTACCTATAGCCTTTAGAGTCGTTTTCAAAATAATTGTACATTACTACAAAATGTTTGTCCCCCTAAAAAATCTTCGAAAAAAATATGGTTACGACTGAAATAAATCATTGTTAACGTTTTACAGACTAAACTTAAGCATACTGCATATAATCTTACATAATATTTAGCGTATAACACCCAAAGATCCTTTATTTATATTTGCCAAATTTTATTAAGATTAAACTGTTATAAATGAAATGATAAAATGAATGATAGATTTGTTGCCATTAATTATTCGAAGCAAGGAAAAGTTTTGTTAACTTAATTGTTTGACGTTTGAATAATAATTATTAGAGTTAAAATTGATAATGCTCTTAACGGGATTGTTATAAAGTTTATATTTGTTTGACAAATTAATATTGGAAAGCGTATTGATATTAAAATCAGACTAGTAAGGGCCGATTTTTCAATCCTTAGTTAAAACTTATTCATCGAATATCGTATTAAACAACCATTTTAAAAATGTGTTACTTGCCCACTTTTTGACAGTTTTTAGGTGACATCTGTATATTATTGTGTAATACTTTATTGGACGGATAAGATTTAACCAAGGATTGAAAAATCAGCCCTAAGGGAAATAGCAAGTTTATCAACCTAATACTATAAATTATTTATAAAACATTTTTGGTACAAAATTGCATAATAAAAATGAAGCAATGTTATCCCAACTAATATTATAATTATGCGAAAGTATTGACGTCTTAACCACTGAATTGATTTGAATAATATTTGATACAGAGATAGCTTAAGAACTGAGAAAGGACATAATATCAGGATAGCAGATAGTTTTATCCCGGAAATCCCAAGAAAACGGGAATAAAGTGGGTTTTTCTTTGACTACGCGTGCGAAGCCGCGGGTGGAAAGCTAGTAAATAAATACCTAATATACCATCTTTCGCAACACCCGAAACAATTATTTTTATTTTATTTTTCTTTTCATTAATTTCGTAAAAAACCAACCAGACTGGCATTTCCAAAACCTTAAAAATGTCGACATGTCTAAAATTTATACGAAATTATTTCACAAATTGTGTACAAAGCTTTGTCAAAAGCTCTTGTGAAAGCATTCGTCTATGTACAGTTTAATGATGCCGTATCTGCACTTTTTTCAGTACAATTATTTCGAAGATATTTTTTGTAATTTTCAAAAAGGTTACAAGGATTCAAGGGTAAAGTTTGTACTAGTGTGTACTAAACGTGATGTTTATTAACTGCCTAGATTTTTAAGCTATTGCATAGCTTCTATCGCGGGCCTTGAGCGCGGGGACCGAATCCAGAAATTTAGTAACGAAAAACCTCACGCTCCCCACTCCGACGGGCGCGGAGGTGTGGCTTGAAGGCATAGCATGCAATAGCTTTACCGCGGCAGTCCCCGGGTGCCACACGTGTTTTTTATTTTATTATAGGCTAGTTTTTAATAATATTTAAATGTGTTTTGTATAAGCAAACTATGTGTATAGGTTATGTATATATAGGTATTATATTGTGAATTTATATTACGCTATCCTTACATTTACGTAACTAACAGGTTGTCTGAAAGAAATTACTGTTGAGCAATAAGGCTGCTCTTCTGTACAAAAGATAACTTTTGTAACTGTTTTTTATCATTTTGTTTGAACAATTAGTAAAATCAATAAATTGTTAGCCTTCCAATTCTAAAAATCGAGTTCAAATTAAACATAAAAAGTTATGAAATAAATGTATTTTATATATTACAAAAGCTGAAACCTAAATATAAAGAATATTTGCTACAAAGATATTAAATTTTGCCTCATTACATGACATAGACTCAAGCATCGGATTATAACGACATCTCTTATGATATGTAACTCATTTTACGAATTATGTTAAGTAATTTAGACGTTATTTTATAAGTATACAAATTACCATCAAATTACAGACTAGAAATAATGGCGTAGGTAAGTACATATTAATTTTGTCTAGACCGTTAAATTACTTACTTATTATTTTTTGTTATGCTGTTTATACTTAAACTGAAATATGCTGTTTATACTTAAACTGACCATTTTGCTTATGACTCAAAACGGGACGTCTATACATAATATACCTATGCATGTACCTATGTATGGACCATACATACTACTAATATTATAAGTAAATCTAATAGAGCATAAAAATGCAGTATAAATAATTATTATACTGCATTTTTATGCAAATGTAAAATAAAGAAATACCTAGTAAATTAAGCAAATGAAAGAAAACGCAAAAGATCTTATAAACTAATCACATTTTAATAAAACAAACAAAAAACTGCTAGAAATTGATTATTTTATAGAAAAAAATATAAATGTAAATCACGATATGAAAATTCACTTCACCGAGAGCGGTCATATAAAAAGTCCTAAAAATATAAAAAGGCCGTAAATAGCAACTTACTTTTATAACCCTTCTTAGCATTATATTATAGTCCTGTTCATGTAACTCATACTCATAATATTATGTAGAATATACTATGTATATTAATTAATAATATACTATTGAACTAATATACTATTATAAATGAACATACTGTTTTAAGATTTTCATAACAATGATTTAAAAATATTTATGGTTTCTACTTTAGTAGAATTCTAGAATACGAATCGATGTGTGTTTTAACAGGTTTTTACTTATCTTGATTAGACAATCGTTGTAATGTAAAATAAACACCAATATATTATGTAGATTCCTACTGAATCAAAACGTATTACAAATATGAGTATTGTTAAAAAATTATACATTTTTGTTTTATTAAGTAACTATTAAAAGACAATTCCTTCTCCTATTCCTTCTTCTAATAACTTTTAAAATAACCTATGAAGAACTCAAATCACCAAATCCACTTAACTCTACATTCTTATAAAAAAATCCGATCTCAACCGCAAAGCCATTCGATCAAACATACCACAATATGGTTGTGTGGGAATGTGTTTGTTTGTGGACAGCTGAGCAAGATTAATTGTCGAGTCATCAATATACCCACGTCAGGGTTTGATTTACCCACTGTGATGGTGATATCGAAGGTATCGTTACGAGCGTGTGTGCTGAGCAGACGTGTCAAAAGTGAAACTTCTTTGGCAAGATTAAAAAATACCAAAATCGTCGCCTTACTCTATGACGTGACGGTATTGCCATGATGTGACCCTGAAACTTTACTCTCAACTCTCTAAAATACTTCTAACTGAATAGATGTAATGAGAATTTGAATAGAATGAAATAACTGGGTAAGGACATAAAAAATTTATGGACTAAACTTCATGTTCAATATCTTCATAGACAAAAGTAATTTATTGTGCTCTTTACCTGTGCTTTTACCTGTGCTTGTATTATTTGTGCCTGCAGACTGCAGTAAACTATTTGAATACGCGAAAAAAATCACATTGGTTTGTTCCGTAACGTTATGTAGAGCTAATTTTATTTTTCTAATTACTAATGGTACATCTTCTTCTCTTATATATAAAAATGAATCGCAAAATGTGTTGGTAAGCGCATAACTCGAGAACGGCTGAACCGATTTCGATAATTCTATTTTTATTATATTCCTTGAAGTAAGAGGATGGTTCTTATGTAGAGAAAACGTAAACATGTACTACGGGCGAAGCCGGGGTGGACCGCTAGTTTTTTATAGATATATTGTAGAAAAAACTGTGTATACCGCTTCGTTTCGTACCTATCCTATCCTACTAATATTATAAATACGAAAGTTTGTGAGGATGGATGTGTATGTGTATGTTTGTTACTCTTTCACACAAATACTACTGAACCGATTACAATAAAATTTAGCACACATATAGAGGGTAGCTTGGTTTAACACATAAGATAGGTTTTATCCCAGATATCCCACCGGAACGGGAACTATGCGGCTTTTTCTTTGGAAACGCGGGCAAAAGCTAGTCTTAGATATTTAACTATTACATATACACGTGAACAATCTATCTATCACCTAAACTACTACACACACATTACTATCTAATACTTTATCGCTCGCACAGTGGGTAAAGCTAATAGTAATTAGCGGTGTCAGGTCACCACGTGACGTTTATCTTTGATCGGATATCGCTCTAATGATAGTATCGGAAACAGTACCATGTGGGTGAGATTGAGCTCTTAAATAGGTTAGCAATATTGCTGTGCCCAGTTTCACCCACGTTACTAGAGCCTTCCTTAATAAAATATGGACTATTCAACACAAAAATAATTTTTCAATTCGAACCAGTTGTTGCTGAGATAAGCGTAGTAAATAATAGTAGCTGACCTGGGTAAATAATCTGTCAGAAAGTAAATATATACCATTATCCTTAACCATTATCACTTTAGGGATATGAAAAGAAAACGGTCAATCTGTTTCGTAGTAGTTTAGTTATACTATGATGCGACAATTTTATATTCTTATCTGTATATAGATTAATTTTCAATGCTAAAAAAACAAATATCATCTTAAATAAATAGTTTCAAAATATATCAACGCTATCTTAAAGAGATTCCAAAGAAAAACCTGCGTATCTCCCGTTCCCGTGGGATTCCCGAGATAAAACCTAGCCTATGTGTTAATCCAAGTTACCCTCTATATGTGTGCTAAATTTCATTGAAATCGGTCCAGTAGTTTATGCGTGAAAATCATACATACATAATTACAAACCTTTCCTCTTTATAATATTAGTATAGATTAAATTCATTAATTTAATATAAGCAACATTATTTATTATATTCACTTCTTAAATCAGGCAATTTAGCACTTTATTCAATTTTAAACATAAAAATACCACCTTTATTTCATTTTTAACGCAAAAAAGGTTTTATTTAATAGATTTTAATCCGCTTTTTTCCACTAGGTTCATCTTAAGTAGACTGCGGAAAGAAGTTGCATTACGGTTGACAATTTTTAAATTCATAAACACTGTCAAGGAATAAAAAATACTTAAGAGAAACTAAGATTACTCGGTAGTTGAAATTTTACTTTCTTTTTCTAACGACTCTTGCCTGCTTTTCCACTATATGTATGATAAAATCTACATTTAAGAACCTGCATTGCAATCCTACCTTTGATACAGATGTCATGAATAATCATGATAGTAAGTTTTGAAAACACTGTTAAATTCATACAAGGTTCCTTATAACTACGTATAAATAATAGATGTATAAACAAAAATTAAGAATCGTAAACTATGTATTTAATCATGATCAACAATATGTTATGCATGAGCACAGGAAATATTCTGTGTTGGCGCTACCGTGTACAGACAAACCCTGGATGAACACTTAGTAGGTTATTAATTATATAATCATTGTTTCCTTTTTTACTACACTTTATTGGTCATGGAATAACATGACCATACTGTGTCAATAGAACTAAGAAATAGTTCAGTACCTACAATAAAAGCACATTCTACGAATACAACTGAAAGGTAAATAATAACTATAATTGATATCTCTAACTAAAACAATATTAACAAACTATTAAGAGTAAAGAAGTAGTAAGATCAATCTTCTCCAAATGATTATACTTTTGTTACTTTTGTATTTCTTTTAACGACCCTTTGATTAGTTTCCCTATCTTGGAAGTTTTTACTGATTTGTCCAGTTGTTAACACGAACTTAACTCGAACTGAAACTCAAATATTTATAACTAGCTTACCGCCCGCGGCTTTGCCCGCTTTGTCTAAAACCTAATAAATTATATACTAAAACCTTCCTCTTGAATCACTCTATCTATTAAAAAAAACCGCATCAAAATCCGTTACGTAGTTTTAAAGATTTAAGCATACAAAGGGAGAGGAATAAAAAACGACTTTGTTTTATTCTGTGAAGCTATGTAGTGATTAAAGTAGGATTCTTTGAATAACCTATTTGAAAATTAAAGAGCAATTGGGTAACTTCAAAAATATGTATGTTTTAGAGAGAAGAGCGGATCAGAATATCTATAGTTGTATAGGTACGCAGCAAAATCATCAAGATATGAATATTCATTTTCGGATAATGCAAAATATGTATGATCAAAAGGACTCCGCTACTACTCAATAGGTATTTTATTTAAGTTAAAGCAAAAAGATGTATAAATAAACTAGCGGTCCGCCCCGGCTTCGCCCGTGGTACATATTATGAAAAATAGATGTTGGCCGATTCTCAGACTTACCCGATATGCACAGAAAATTTCATGAGAATCGGTCCACCCGTTTCGGAGGAGTATGCAGACTAACATTGTGACACGAGAATTTTATATATAAGATATCATTTCATTTATAAATATTTGTTATTGGACTCGTCCTACAAATGCTTAAATATCACAAAAGTATTGCGTAATCTTAAGATTTACGAACTCTACAAACAAAAACTTAGTTATAAAGTTAAATTTCAACGCCTCACCTCAAACATTTAATACGAAAAGCAAAATAAATAATAGTCTGAAAACTGGAGCTAAGGAAAACAGACAAACGAGGACGGAAAATGCAAAACCCGAAATAAATCTAACGCCAAGACGCTGGATCGCCTTCTGTTGATTTAAAATTCCACCACGATTCTTACCTTATCTCGGATACTACCATTGGTAGTTTTCTCGAAGAGTTTTATTTATTAATATCATTATTTTCATACTTCAACTCAAATTCAATCAAAATCTCAACGAACTTCCTTCAAGTAACATAATAAGAAACATATAGAATAGAAAAAACTCGATCACGAGACGAGACTCGAACCTGCATTCTTTCACGCCAATCCGGGGTGGACGCCTAACCAACCCAGCCTCAAAACAATATAATAAAGCATTTGAATGCCATAAAACCATAAATATCAAATTCAATCTTAAACTTATTAATATTTTGTTTTGTCGTGTGGAACCAAGTGGAACAGATGCGCGATAAAACATGAATGAATTATCTTATTAAACCTTAATAATATGGTCATATTATTAAGGCTTAATAAGATAATTCATATCATATATGGTCATAGAAGAGCGGAGAGTAAAATTGTAATCTGGCAAACGATATCTTTGAAAACCATTCATTTTACTTTATCGCATGTTCATTTAATTTTCACATCAAAGTATACAACAAACACCTTTAGATAGACAAGACTTTTTCATCCTACTAAATCGAGACATACTTAGTCTATTCGTTTCGAGATAGACTTTATATCGAGTCGAGTACCCATAGTAGGGGCATTTGAATCACTTGAAATCCAACTGCAATTTGAATTGTAAATTTTACAGCGTTTAATCTGAATCGAGCCTGGATATTGTCGGACTGTGCCGTTATCCTCCTAATTAACGGCTTATAGATGCAGATGGTGAAATAATTCGAATATTTAATGAATATTGATGGTTTTGGATTTAAGTTTGATTTCTCCTAATTTCGATAGATATGTTGAGATGCTTGTATGGAGATATAAGCAAAGGATTGATGGGATAGTATATGTATATTAATAACATTTGTGAGTATGCGTGTGTGTGTGTGTGTGTGTGTGTGTAGCCGTTTGTATGTGGAATTGAATCATGAATGAAGCTTGGGAAACCTTTAACATAATAATATTAAAATAGCGTCAGTTAGATAGATATCTATTTATTTAATCTTAATTGTACATATATACTAGAACCGAGATAAAAAGACAATAATGGATATAAAACAACACAAGATACAACCTACATTGAAAATAGAATTTTAAAAGTAATTAAAAGTGAAGTCCCGTGTCCTCTAGGTAAGGGTAGTAGAAGCATTATGCATCCATCAGTTTTACTGGTCGATTTTCTATAGGAACACGTTGGTAATCAGTCTCTTTTATGTCCAGGTCGAGGCATTTTTTCTTCGTCTAAACCGGGAATCGAACCCCCCCATCCCCTCAGTTCTTCGTTCAATCCTCAACCACTGTACCAAGGAGTCTTCCAATAAATTACATGTAAATAATATCACTTCTCAAGTGCCCTTGAATTAATACCCTATCGAACTTCTATCGGGTTCGAATCTTGTCAAGATGTTTGTATTAGTGATTGGAATGGTGATGATGTCTTGAAAATCTTATTTAAATCACAGTATTGAAGAGGAGGGTAAATATTTATAGATTAGTAAGTAACAGAAGTATATATTTGGTAATACGTATCGAAAATTATTTAATTTATAGAAAAAAAGAAAGAAAAAACATTTATTTCAAGGCACAATTACATATATTATCCTCAGTAATATCTACACTAATATTATAAAGAGGAAAACCTTGTTTGTTTGTTTGTTTGTTTGATTGTAATGAATAGGCTCATAAACTACTGGACCGATTTTAAAATTCTTTCACCATTCGAAAGCTACATTATCCACGAGTAGGTAATATAATATATTATCACTCTAAGACCAACAGGAGCGGAGCCAGGCGGGTGAAACCGCGCGGCACAGCTAGTATCGTATAAAATTTAAGAATTGCGTTTGTGGAATATTTTTTTCTTTATGTGGATGCTGCAATGGATGATGATCTTGCTACCTGAAAGATATAATAATACGTAAAGAGTTGTTCGAAGAAAATATATAAGCAACAAAGGAAATCAAAAAGGCAATAAAGCAAATGAAAAATCTGCATTGATAATTATATAGTTTAACTATTGCTACTATTGCTATATTTTTAACAAAAAATAATAATAGTTAAAAAAAAACTAAAAAACACGCTTTTTATAGAAAACCGAACTAAAAAATAGAAATTTTTTATCAAATTAGTGTATTGTCATCGGTCCTCAATAAATCTACAAAGTTTGAACGAAAAATGGCCGTTTAAAGTGGGTCAAAATCGCGCCCAAAGAAGTCGGTTACAAACATTCAGGTGAAGCTAATATAAAGCGTGTAAAAAAACAAAACAAATACTATAGAACAAATATGTATGACATAAACATTAAACAGTTTATTTAACTGACCCTATAAAGTGAAAACGTATTTTATAGCAAATAATTAAGACCTAAATTGTTTCAAAATACACTTGACTGATTCCAGCTTCATTCCCGGATAAAAAATACCAAATATGTTATTCAAAGCCTTAATCTATATGCATACTAAATTTCATTTAAACCCGTTTTGTAGTTTGTGACGAGATTGAGCTAGGAACAATATAAAAAAAAAAAAACGTGTAGCACTCGGGGACTGCCGCGGTAAAGCTATTGCATGCTATGCCTTCAAGCCACACCTCCGTGTCCGTTGGAGTGGGGAGCGTGAGGTTTTTCGTTACGGAATTTCTGGATTCTGTCCCCGCGCTCAAGGCCCGCGATAGAAGCTATGCAATAGCTTAATAAATTTATCATCTATAATATTATTCCAGTCTTTTTTTAAATGCGTAATTTCACACATTATTTTAATGTAGAGCCAGTCAAAACTTGATCTTTTATTAAGTACTAGCGGTCCGCCCCGGCTTCGCCCGTGGTACATATTTCACTATAAAAGGCAGCCTATGTTCTTTCTCAGAGTCTAAAGATTATCTGTGCCAAATTTCATCAAAATCGATCCAGTAGTTTATGCGTGAAAACCATACATACATACATACTTACATACAAACCTTTCCTCTTTATAATATTAGTATAGACTAGCCTTTCCGCCCGCGGCTCCGCCCACATTTAAAAAAACCCACATAATTCCCGTTCCTGTAGAATTTCCGGGATAAAACCTATCTATGTGTTAATCAAAGTTACCCTCTATTTATTTATTTTATTATTTATTTTATTTACATCCATCCTCACAAACTTTCGCATTTATAATATTACTAGAGGTCCGCCCCGGCTTCGCCCGTGGTACATATTTCGCAATAAAAGGTAGCCTATGGCCTTTCTCGGGTATCAAAATATCTCCATACCAAATTTCATGCAAATTGGCTCAGTAGTTAAGGCGTGATTGAGTAACAGACAGACAGACAGAGTTACTTTCGCATTTATAATATTAGTATGGACTAGCCTTTCCGCCCGCGGCTCCGCCCACATTAAAAAAACCCACATAATTCCCGTTCCTGTAGAATTTCCGGGATAAAACCTATCCTATGTGTTAATCAAAGTTACCCTCTATTTATTTATATTTTTATTATTTTTTTATTTACATCCATCCTCACAAACTTTCGATTTTTAATATTATTAGAAGGATATGATAAAGGCATACAAAATAATTCTTCAGTACAATATTAAATGTATTTTCATACAAGATTTTATCAACGAAATCAGCTTTTACAGTTTACTTGTAATTAATATGTATCGAAACATTAATTTAATTATAGTAATGTATTTATTTCAACTACGAATATATAATAAAATAATAAGAGAAAACAGTAATGTAAACTACTTTATTTTTAAAGCAAACAATCCATACTAATATTATAAATGCGAAAGTAACTCTGTCTGTCTGTCTGTTACTCAATCACGCCTAAACTACTGAACCAATTTGCATGAAATTTGGTATGGAGATATTTTGACACCCGAGAAAGGACATAGGCTACCTTTTATTGCGAAATATGTACCACGGGCGAAGCCGGGGCGGACCTCTAGTTAGTAATAAAACAATTAATTTAGAGGTACTTGTTATCTGTTGAATGAAAACAAAAGCTTTTATTGCGAGAAAAACCATTTGTTGAACAACTTTCAAATCAATACCAAACATAGTTATACTAAACGAGACAATACGCGTATACAAGTATAAACTATATCTAACTACGCCCATACTGGCTTTAGCCCGCAGTTTCGCCCACGTGGTATTGGGATAAAAAGTAGACAAGGTATGTACTAAACCATGAGTATAATCTCTGTACCAAATTTCATATTGATCAGATCAGCAGTTTTTGCGTAAAAGAGTAACAAACATTCAAACACACTTATAAACTTTCCCATTTATAATATTTTGTAGGTCTATGCTAAAACTATTTTCAGCTGTTTCATTAGCTCATATAGACTGTTTTTACGCTACAATGCGAAAGAGATGCACATCCCTGGTGCGCCGTGTGCGGGACAGCCCCAATGAAATCATGCGCTGTATAGCGAGTCGGCTCGACTGCTGGTATGTGAACCACTGCTGCAAACTGTCTGCTTCCTTGATAGCTTTGTAGCGGTGGAGTACATTTCTAGCAGTCATAATAAATTTTTATAATAATTTTTTTTAAGATAATAATTGTTACTAACAAAATGAGTCCTGGTTACTTGAATAAATAAATGAATTATTATTATTAAATCGCCAATACCTCTACACTCGTCAAATCACTCAAATGAATTGTCTAAATGCAAATGAAGATCACAATAAGATGCTATCAGCTAGCAATGATTAAAATTCAATAGAGCGGAACGGCTACTACCTATCTGTTGCGATTTCGGCCGATATTACGAATGGTAGGTACGTTAAGATTGGCTACTTTACTGGCATATAGAAAAACTAATGCTTGATAGAGTGGTCGAGTAGTAGAGACTATAGTTTGAAATAATAGTAACAAACTGAAGTAGGTAGGTATTTAAGCAGGAATAAATGTGACTATTTAAAGGTATTTAGGCTTGATGTTGTATTAGGATTAATCTGCTCCGTAGAAGAACAATAAAATATGAGTATGCAACTTCATTCTAAGATTATATGATTTGATAACATAAAGGTATGTAACAATAGTTTGCGTTTAATAAAAATCACTTAAATAATATTGCCACAATACATTGTGTGAATCAATGTTTTCTAATTTCTTACATTCATTTAAATTGTGAACTTGAACGAGTATTGGTGCTTTTAAAAGTTTCAACGCTTAAAATAAGCTCCTGTTATTAATACACCAACCTATACCACTCCTATTCCTGTAAAACCTTATAAAATAAGCATAAAATATAAGAAGCTAGTAACTAAACAGTGTGTAAAGAAAGCACAGCAAAGGATAGGTTATCCGAGCCATTCGAGCGTGCTACGAGGCGAGTACGATTGCAAACAAGCTTTTATTCAAATCCTTATCTAAATGCGGGCGATAATAGTTTTTATTTATGGTGGAGACGGAATATATTTCCCTGATATGAAATAGTTTGTTTTGGAAGGTAGCGACTAGTAGTCATCTACATAAAATAAATGTTTTAGTAACAATAAAGATTTTTGTATTTTTTTTTCGTAAATTTATTTATTTATTTATACTTTATTGCACTGAAAATACATAAATACATATTACAAAGACAAGACTACAGATACAGCAAAGGGCGGCCTTATCGCTAGGTAGCGATCTCTACCAGGCAACCCAACAATCAGAGGAAATAATTAACAATATGATAAATGGTTTATAAAAATCTAAGAGTCTATCTTTCTATTTTTTGTTGTATTATTTTGCGAAGAATTTACTTGACTGATTTGGATATTTTTTTAACATCATTGTTATTAATATTTGAAATTATAAACAAACACGTTTTACAACATTTTTTTTTTTATATTTTAATCATAGATCCTTTACAAATTTGCGAAACAATGCAGTTTCATTCTAATCACACGTTTTGTAGTCGATGAAAATTACTTTCATAGAAATTTGTTCATTAAAAATCGACCTATTTTTAACCTGCAATAACAATTACCTATGCCATTTTGTATTTTATCTAAAGCACAACAGTATAAAATCCGCAAATAAATATTTAAACTATACGAACATGTTTCAGTAATTAAAACATTTGTTATTCATTGGAAGCCATGTTTGTCATGCGCATATTCCTATATGTTTTATACCAGCTGTATTTTGTTCGAATTTTATTTTCTTTTTCCCGACAAGAAAAAAGAATAGGTATTTTTTAAGTGAAACTTCTTTAGGCGCATTGAGGGTATAATTTCAAGATCACGCCATGGTAATAACGTTACGTTATGGAGTAAGGCGACGATTATTGTATTTTTGAATCTTGCCAAAGAAGTTTCACTTCTGACACGTGTGCTCGGTACCATTGCTCTTTGTTTTCTTTTTTAAAAAAGGAGGTCCCCTGGAATAATTTCGAAACGAAAACAATTGAATTGTTTTCGTTTCGATTCCAAGCTTTTTAAAAACTGGCATGCTAGAGACACAAAAAGAAAAAATAAATATTTTAAAGTAACCGCAATCGAACCCATAAAAACGTAAGCCTCGCTATATCGAATATTTTAAATATCAAAGCGAGATATGAATATTCAAACGTATCTCCTCTGAAACTAACAAAATATCCGATAAAATTGACTTTAAAACTTTACAATACGGTATCTCGTTGTCAAAGGGTTGACGCACACATACACACATTATTAATGCACTTACTAGTGAAAGAATTCGTCTCTCTTTGATACTTGATTTCATGAAACGTTTGGAGAGCTTTTAAAATTGATTGCGCCTTGCATAAGGAAATTATATGAGTGTGTAAATTTGTGTTCTGTTTTTAGGTATTGTCTCGGGGAAATGTATAGGTTTTTCTTTGTGTCAATTAATAAACTGTACATAATATTCATGATATTTTTATGAGTGAAGAATGTATTATTAAATAATTAAGTAAGTACAAATGGTGTAAATTGTAATACAACTTTGTTTTAAAATATATGTCATGTAGAGTAATGTAGGTATATACTTATATTACTATCGTTAAAAATATAGTCATAGACGTATTTTAAATCGATTACTTTATCTGTTTATCAGGTTTCTGGTACAAACAGAGATTTTTAAGTCAGAATGTGTCAGTACACCAGAAGAGAGACATTATAACTATGTATTATTTTATTGTTTCAATAAATACTAATTTACCAACAAATCGGTCACAGGTGATCGTATATATTTAAAGGGAAATTGTAGAGAATTCCACACAAAAACCAAGAAACCTCCGTAAGTCATTCCGACTGACACTTACATATTGCTATAAATTATTGCAGTCGACTGTCGAATATAGATTAGGTATTAGCATAGAGCTGTGATATAGCAGAGAAAACAATTTTTCTTTTGTAACAATTTTTCACTTATAAAGCTTGGAATTGATAGAATCTTATCAGTAGGTATGTTTAAAAGGATATATTGAAACTAGAAAATTTTTTTTTCCTCAATGGAATTTTACTTGTTATGGTATATTATATTATTTTTGAAGATTCAGCTCAAGCTACTGAAAATTTTCAGTTTTTAAGCTATTGCATAGCTTCTATCGCGGGCCTTGAGCGCGGGGATCGAATCGAGAAATTCCGTAACGAAAAAAACCTCACGCTCCCCACTCCGACGGGCTCGGAGGTGTGGCTTGAAGGCATCTGGCATGCTATGCAATAGCTTTACCGCGGCAGTCCCCGAGTGCCACACGTATTTTTTTGTTTTTTAATTTAGTGGGTGATGAAGTTCTTTTCTATTCTTAAAAAAATGTAAGTTCCTTCATTTTTTCTAACAAAACCACGCGGTAAGGCTAGCTAGTGTTTCATGATAAACAGTTTAAAACCTTGTATTCGTACTTAATTGACATGTTGGCGGAAAATTTTGATACCAGCGCCATTTGGCATGAAGCCAAAAATTTGGCGCGAATTGCGGCGAAATTATAAAGTGCTTTAGCGCTTTAAATTTCTTTTCTTTTACATTGTATTTCGAAAGGGTCAGTGTGATTGCTTGAAGATATTTTATTTCAGCGATTTATTGTGGAATACAGGGAATTTTGTGAATATAATATCTGGAATTCATGAATTAACGTATAATAATTTTTACATTCAAGTAATACTTGCATGTTTTATATCTATTAATAATTGGGACAAACAAAAATATTGGCTCGCGTAACTAAACAATCGTCTTTATGTACGTATTTTTGAGTCATTGATGAACAATGGTCCAATGAAAGGACGGTTTGGTCACAGACAACTTACCTACGGTTACATCGTAATAACTTTCTAAATATACAGATACAAAATCTACAACGAAAACATTAACAAAACGCGCCAAAATGTCAAAACTTGACAAATTTAACTAAATGAATCCCAAAAAATTAACATAAAAACTCCGTTTTAAAATACTTTAAAGTTCTCAGCTCGACCTAGAATCAGGACAAATGTTGAAATTCAAAATTAAAATAACATTTAGAATTTAGAATCAAAATAACATTTTTAACATTTTTTGTAAAATTTCCTTCGCCTTAGGTTGCCTGGAAGAAATGGGGGATAAGAATACGTGAAATGTTTTGCTTTTCGTTTTTCAACTGATTTCTCAATTTGACAGTTTTTGTTTGTTTGTTACCTCATAACGTTTAACTGGGTGAATCGATTTTGATTGTTATTTTATACTACTTTCCACCCGCAGCTTCGCCCGCGCAGTCAAAAAAACCCGCATAGTTCCCGTTCCCTTGGGATTTCCGGGATAAAACCTATCCTATTTCCCGGGGTAAAAAGTAGCCTATGTCCTTTCTCGGGTATCAAAATATCTCTATACCAAATTTCGTGCAAAAGTAGTTAAGGCGTGATTGAGTAACAGACAGACAGACAGAGTTACTTTCGCATTTATAATATTAGTATGGATTGAAAACTAATTAATTAACCTTCGGTGTGATTATAATTTGAAGGCGGTTTAGTATTACTTATATTAAAAAATATTATCATAATTATGTTTGTAATAATGATATGCACATATTATGCTCTTTTTAAATAAAATAAATAGGTTACATTTAGAAGATATCGAAGCATTTACAATTGGTTTGTGGCAACCAATTTTGGAGCCAAAACTGGGCATCGGAAATGCAACGCTCGGACGACCTGCGTAGATAACATTTCGGTTATATCGTGCTTCGTTTGTGTTTACTGGCTTTAAAATTGTTTTAACTGATTTTAATAAATCTAATACATTAGCACGGGAAAGTAGTAGAAGTAAGACATTCTCAAATCAACTCACAACTTGTTTTTAACACAATTATTACATAATCTACATTAATATTATAATCTACACTAATATTATAAAGAGGAAAACTTTGTTTGTTTGTTTGTTTGTTTGTTTGATTGTAATGAATAGGCTCATAAACTACTGGACCGATTTTAAAAATTCTTTCACCATTCGAAAGCTACATTATCCACGAGTAACATAGGCTAGGTTTTATCCCGGAAATCCCACGGGAACAGGAACTATGCGGGGTTTTCTTTGAAAACGCGGGCGAAGCCGCAGGCGGAAAGCTAGTAATTAATATTATTAAAATCTGTGAGTTTGAGGTTACCACTTACAATGATTGTATGAAAAGAATCGATAGTCCAACTAGCTTAGAATTAATCAATCTCCAAACTTTATTAATTACTAGATACTCATCCCAGCCGGGTTGTTGATTTTCTTATTTTTAACAGTTTCAGTTCCGTTTCCTAACGCACATTTTTGAGATATAATAACATTATATGTATATAAAACGTTAAGTAGATATGGATACAGGTAAAGATTAGACACTATCTCATTCCAGTTCACTAGCTTGTTTAGTTGATTTTGGATGTTTATTATTTTCCTGTAGTTTGACGATTCCAAAGCGCTTCTAAATGAAGTCTAGTTTTCTAAATAAATATTCGAGTTTAATATGGATACAGATAAAGATTAGCTACTATCTCATGCCAGTCGACTAGCTCAACTAACGCTCCTACACATAGATACGGTTCGAAATATCAGACCAAAGCCCGCATGCAGTTGCGATATCGTTTCAGTACGCTGTACTAATTGGCACGGGGCGCAGCTGTCAAACCACACTGGGGACTTATGGACAAATGTTAGTATAATATATGCTATAATCACGTATCATGGTATCCGTTTGAGACGTTATCTTTTAGTAATAGGGGTATCCGTTTGTGACTCTATCTTTTAGTTATATAGGCCAGCTTATTATCGCCTGATGATTAATGATAATTTGAAAGTGGCAACATTACTTATATTGATTTAGCAATCCATTTTGTGAGAAGCTATCGAATGATTATTTTTGTATTGGCAATTGGCATTACAGATTAAAGATCTAAATGTACTATAATCTCTCAAAATGTACTATAATCGAAAATTTATGCTATTATAGTAGATAATATCAGGAATTCAAGCAAGAGCTTTCCTCTGTACAACAAAAAATGTGTTATTAATTTCAGCCGTAAGCAACATCTTGTGAAGTTATGAGAAAAATATGTTATCATTGAATAAGGCCTATGTATCCATGTAGATTGTAGGTATTGTACAGTTATGAAATAATGAAAATCTTAGCATTTTCTGAGCTATTAAATAGAAATACATAATATTGAAACACCACTGAATATTCACCAATACATAAACAAAAAACAGACTACAACTGCAATAATGTTAATAAATGTTGTGTTTTTCATTTCACTTTTTTAATAGTGGTTTTGGAACAGCGCCATCTCTTTGAAGTTTGTTGTATTAGTTACATTTCCACCCCTAAGGTTTGGTTGAAGTACTTTTTACTATAAAAATATTGTTGACGACGCGGTTGGCGCAGTGGTAAAGTAACTGCCTACTGAGCCGACGGTCCCGGGTTCGATCCCCGGTCAGGGCAAATATTTGTGTGATGAACTCAATTATTTGTTCTTGGGTCTGGGTGTTATCTATATATATGTATTTATTAAATATTATGTTTATCGTCGCCTAGTACCCACAACACAAGCCTTAATTGAGCTTACTGTGGGACTAGGTCGATTTGTGTAATAATGTCCTATAATATTTATTTATTTATTTATTATTTATTTATTTATTGTTATGAAGGTCATTAAAATATTATTAAAAAATAAATACCTATAAAATAATGTTGCTACTTATTTTAAAATAAAACAAATACATTTTTATTATTAACTATACTAACTACCCCTTTGCGCATTTTTGTTACAGCGACATCTGTTGTTTGTATTGCAAATTAAATTTATGTGCAAGCATTAAAATCTAGATGGCTTTGCATGAACAAACATTATTCCTCTCATCTTCATTATTAATTTTCATCTATCTACAAAAATATCATAAAGAAATAGAGAAAGATGAAATTTTTGTCTGTTTGTAGAAATGAATTCTAAAAGTGCTTTTTTATTTGATTTTTTACAAGCTTTAGGGCTTCAATTGTATCATTAGTACATACTCAAAATTCAATATTTGGTACTAATCAGAAGGACTAAGTAAGTAGATAGATATTCTAATTCATAAAATGCACATATTATGTACACAATAATGGTTCTGTCTTTTTAATATTTAAAGGTATTAAAGAGATATACATACGTTACCTGAAATTCCATTCTCTTGGGACATTTTGTACGAAAAAATTTTTACTAATTATTTATAGAGTACCTATTACCTATTGAAAAGAAATGCAGTGTTGTGTAAAATTTGGAGCAATCCATTAGCTGAGTATTAATTGATTTGTTACACTACTTTAGGTACATAATATGTATTATTTTCTTTTAATATCAATACATGTGTAAACTATATGAAATTTAAATATACACACTTCTTTTTTATGTAATACTAGTGGTCCGCCCCGGCTTCGCCCGTGGTACATATTTAGTATCCTATGTCCTTTTCCAGGCTCTAAACTACCTCCCTGCCAATTTTCAGCTAAATCGGTTCAGCCGTTCTTGAGTTATAAGTGGAGTAACTACCACGACTTTCTTTTATTATATACTAGCTTTCCGCCCGCGGCTCCGCCCGCGTTTTCAAAGAAAAACCCGTTCCCGTAGGATTTCCGGGATAAAACCTATCCTATGTCCTTTCTCGAGTATCAAAATATCTTTATACCAAATTTCATGCAAATTGGTTCAGTAGTTAAGGCGTTATTGAGTAACAGACAGACAGACAGAGTTACTTTCGCATTTATAATATTAAGTATGGATTATTTTGTTAATAAATCAATACATAATTAAACTATACTAAATTTAAATATACACACTAAACTTCTTTTTTACATAATATTTTGAAAAATATATCCACTCTTATCGTACTCGAACCACTTCTATGAACACACATCTCTATACAATCTATTCCCATTCAATCCCATACATTTAAATGGATATCAAAGTTTTCAAAGAGCCAATATTGATCTACCTTTAGTAAAGTACAGTGTAATTACTATTAAAGGGAGTTTATTCAATTCAAGATATCTCTCGATGTTAATTGAAAACATTCCAAGTCTATCTGAATTTATTAAATAAATAATATAAATTTTTATATTAATAAGTACTTATTAAACGTAGTATTATTAACTTCAAAGTTCGCTTTTACATAAAATATCGTAAGGTTGCTCCTTCAAGTCAAAGTACCATTGATATCTGTTCAGCCATTCAAAAGATTATCCGTGAACGAAAAGAAAGATCTTGCATAGTTTATTTAAAATCACAGATAGACACTTCAATTTTATTCATAAATAGCTTTCTATCCGCGGCTTCGCCCGCTTTGTCTTAAACCCGCAGCTTTGCTTCTTCTCATTTCTATTTATTAATAAGAAAAAGCCTGTGTGCCAAGCTGCAAGCACACGTGTCGTGAAACTTATTTAGCAAAAAAGATACCAAAATCGTCGCCTTACTTCATGACGTGACGGTATAGCAATGACGCGACCTTGAAATTTTACTCTCAACGTGCCTAAAGAAGTTTCAATAAGTTTTTAAACCACCACAATACTAAAAACGTGATATCATTAAATATTTTGAACTTTCAGCTTGATTTTTTATTCCCGTACGTCGTCGTATAAAAGAAAATTTCGTATTCCAGAACAGTGTTCTAAGAAATTTACTCGCAACTTCACATTAAGGTGACGGAAGTATTCCGTAGTCTGAAAAATTCACGCTCATAAGTGCTTATAAGCATTCAGATCGCTTGAAAATATATTGTAATATAGAAAAGCTGCTGGAATCATGTAAGTTGGATGTTTATACACGATTCTAGATAAAAGGTAATGTTTTAGAGCTTATCTGGTGCGCTATATTTGTTTTTGCTGAAAACACTTAATTATAAATTTTAAAATATCACACTTGTTTTTTAAACCTATACAAAATATAGGTATAGGTAGTTACTTATAATAATTGTATTTTTGTCTGCAAGGTAATTATAATAACTGTGGTAATACAGTGTACCTATTGTTTTAAAAATCAGTTAGTATGTGAATACACAAAGTTTGAAACACTTAAATTGAGGCTACACATTAGGATAGATACACCAGTTTGTGTACATTTACTATTTTCCAAATAAATACAGTCACATCTACCTGTATCTACACCTTTTTTGTCTGCTTTACCAATTATTTTCTAGACTTTAGAGACAATAAATAATAACACTACTTTCTTCTTATTTCTTAGCATCACATATAACTTAACTAAAAATTTACCTGTCGCTATACAGGGTGTCCCACTGTTGGTATACTAAGCTCAAAGGAGGTTATAGTTTTGCATACGCTAAGTACGTAAAAAATACTTAAAAAATTCCAGACGCATTTTTTTTCAAATAGATGAATTCTTAAAACTCTTTGTGTACACCCTTAAAAAGCAACCCGTCCATTTTTGCCACCAGCACATGAGCTATCGTCTAAGATTATGTTTTCATAGACAAAATGCTCACATTAGAGAAGCGGTATATGACGGCTGCGCGAAGCTAGAGAAGAAAACATGGATTTTCAGGAAAAATTTAGCAAAAAATTTATGACGTAATTTTGTTATTTAAGTATTTTTTACGTGATCAGTGTATGCAAAACTACAAGTTCCTTCGTGCTTAGTATACCAATTGTGGGACACCCTGTATAAGGTACTAGGATTCTATGAAAATCAAGGTTTTATTTTATCGCATTTTATCCCATTTACACACCGCTTTATGCCGCTTTTAGCGCCGTATACAAATTTTCAGATTCAACGAACCGCGTGATATGATATTTTGCGAAATGACAAATTCAATGTTATGAAAATAATATGGTTGCTCTGTTTTTATCAGAAAACAATGAATATTGTGGACATTAATATTGTTTAGAATAGGACTCTTATAATAATATTATGATCATGTTTTTGATTAGATATTTTTTATTAGAGGAATATATAAAATTAGCACGATCTACATTTACATACATTGTTATCTTTGCAATGAAAATACTATGATATTTATAAAGACTAGCTAGAGCCCACGGCTTTTCTCGCTTGCTATAAGGAGAAAAGTAACAGGCTGGTCCAGAATGTAATCTATCTTTTTACTAAATTTCTTATGATATTATTTTAGTGAAAGATTAATAAATACTCATCCATACACCCTCATAAATCTATCACGCTTATACCTAACTAGGATAGGTAAGGACACGATTTTAAGTGTATTATTATGGCCATAGATCCAACACGCAAAGTAAGGCCCTTTAGATAATTTGAAGCCCTCTAAATAATTTTAATTCGCTTAACAAACCACCATCTGCACTATCCTACAACTATATTATGAACGTGAAAGTTTGTGAGAGTGTATGTATGTTGTTACTCTTACTTAAAAAATTTCGTAAACTTCATCAAAATAACAAAGACGCGGGTTTACCTTTTTTAAAAACATTACCAAAAAAAATTATAATATAACCTGGGTATACCAATATTGACTCTGTTAAAACTGAACACATAACAAACTATAATATTATGACAAAATGAAATATTATGGAACAAAATTAACAAGTTTTGAGCGTAAATCTCTAGCGAAATATGTAAATTTCGACATCGCCGACTTAACCGTGGCTGGCGTGTACGTGAAAATGTTTTAATGAATAATTTATGATACGCTCCTGTACTATAATGTACTGTTGCTTTTCACGCGTCGGAAGCTCGATTTATGGGCAACATATTGATATTTTATTGGATTGAAATAATATACAGAAGAACAGAAGGTTCCAACTTCTATTTTGAAGCAGATTAAAGATATTATTGTCCTACTAATCTCTACTAAATGATAAAGCTGAAGAGTTTGTTTGTTTGTTTGAACGCGCTAATCTCAGGAACCACTAGTCCGATTTGAAAAATTCTTTCGGTTTTAGATAGCAGATTTATCGAGGAAAGCAATGCGGGTGAAACCGCGGGGTACAGCTAGTATAGTACATGAGAAAATTGTGAGGATGGATGTATGTGTAATGTGTATGTGTATATTATGTATGTTTGTTACTCTTTTACGCAAATACTACTCAACCGATTACAATGAAATTTAGCACACATATAGAGGGTAACTTGGATTAACACATAGGATAGGTTTTATCCCAGAAATCTCACGGGAATTTATTTTTATATTAATTTATAATTTACTAGCGGTCCGCCCCGGCTTCGCCCGTGGTACATACATATTTCGCAATAAAAACCTATGTTCTTTCTCAGGGTCTAAAGATTATCTGTTCCAAATTTCATCAAAATCGGTCCAGTAGTTTATGCGTGAAAACCTTACATACATACATACATACAAACCTTTCCTCTTTATAATATTAGTATAGATTGCGGGATTTTGTTAGAAAACGCGGGTGAATGCTAGTGTTACTATAGATAATACCACAGTCAACAATAGAAGAAAAATCTGAAAACAACAAAAATAAAAAAAAAATACACCTAAACTAAATAAAACTAAAAATAACACGAAAAATATAAACGGGTTTACGTGGACTCTCTGGCCTTTGAATAATCTAGTTGGTTTTGTTTTGTCAAAATTTTTACCATCACAGAAATGTTTTATAAACATGGGTAGGCTTTTTATTTACATTTCAACAATGAAAATAATATCAGTATTAAAAATAAGTGTAGTGCAGGATGTTATTGTAAAGGGGGAAATTGAAATATCTCTAAATCAGCTAATTATTTACTAAACTTTATTTAAATCGCAATCTGGTTATTTTTTACTCCTATTAAAGTGCAGAGGAAATTCAAAGTTTCTATTTCAACATAATATTTAACAGAATTTTAATAGAAGAACGTTATCATATTATATAGTAACACTAGCTTCCGCCCACGACTTTGTACGTGCATCCCCGTTTTTCCCGCAAGAATTTCCCGGGAAAACCTTTCTTAGCGGATGCCTACGTCCTAACATCTACCTGCATGCCAAATTTCAGCTCGATACGTCCAGTGGTTTGGGCTGTGCGTTGATAGATCACTATATCAGTCACCTTTGAGTTTTATATAAAAAGAAGATATTTTTTTCTATTCTAAATTATTGTATTCAACAATATTTTCATTGTAACTTTTTAGAATTCCATAAAATTCATCGAGATTGTTCCAACACTTCAAATTCATTAATTTGTCAGTAAATAACTCTAATGATGTTACAATTCAGTTTCTCAGCATGTTCAGCCCATACAGCCAAAACAGCATGCAAATTTATTACATCTATACACAAAAAAAATGTGTGTGTTTAGTAGTGTACACACGTAAGAAGTGAAACTTTATGACTTTATTTTTCAAAAAATAATTTACTATATGCAACTTTACAGAAATACGTCGAATCACGCGTGGTAGGGATAAAAAAAGATGGCGCGTAACGGAAAAATGTCACGCGTAACGAAAAAATGTTACACTAAATTTTTTTCCAACCCCGATAAGAAGTTTCACTTCAAAAAAAATATTCTTAAATTTACAGGTGCATCATGTTCCTGCAACGAAACCTGGTGTAACTACATGATGAGTATGCGAGATGCTGCTAAACGAAGAAGAATATCGAGACAGAAAAGTCTTGGTAGACGACCTAAGTGTTTGAGAATTCGACGTAAACTACCGGTAAGAGATCTGTAAATGAGATAATAGGATTATGTTGATCAGCAATTAGTAGGGAAGGATTACACCTTTGAGAGAATCCATTTTGGGAATACGTGGGTAACTTATTTCTAGGACTAAACAAATCACACAGTTTATTACTTATTTGAAATTATATCTGAAGACTATGATATGCTTAACCATGTATTTTTTGGTTGACCAATCTAGCCCTTATTAATAGTCACACTATGCTATGCTTTAGGATCTACAACATTAGGTACTGAAGTGGGCACTACCACAGACATGTAGTGGGCACTACGGTGTTACTAAACTTTTAACTTTTTCCACAAAATCTGTTCAAGTCAATTATTTGAGATTTTTCGTTTATCATATCATTTTTTCATCCAATAGCTTGCATATTAAATAATTTCTTTAAGAATCTATTAAAAATATCCCAATTATTTCCAGGAATGCAAATGCCAACCAACACGCGAAAAACCGAGCTGCCCTGAACTTAACAATGACAACTATGAATGCAATACCAAGCCTTGTGCAAAACACGTGACTTTCACTTGTCCAGATAAAGATACTAAAACTGAGTGTGTTTGTTCATCTGTCAGTTCTTATAGACACCGTTCTATCCAATGTCCAGATAATTGCTTGTCAGATGTACGTTTGGAGCCAGCTTGTAACTGTGTCGTTAGAAACAACGTTTGTAGATTCACTGTTGATGCTTATTTTAATTAAAGTATTTGGTGAAATGTGAGTTTTATTTAATCCATTCTTCTGTTCTTTATTAGTTTTAAGCATTTAATATCACATACAAATTTAAAATCACATCAAGTTCACAAGTATAGGTATATTAAGAAGAGCTGGAACGTCAACACATTTACACATTGCACATGTTAGGCCGGGAGATACTGACACAAAATTTCGGGTCATTTGTAACAGGATGGCGGTCTAGAGGGGTCTTAGTACGCAATGACAAAAAGAAAAATGATGGTCAGAACGCTGGTACCGGCGGACTAGTCGCGTGGGCGTTAGTCACACTCGTCGGATAAATAGCGAAAGTCCAACGATTTGTAAAACAAAAATTTTAGAATTTACCGATAGCCCTTAAATAGATATAGGCGGTAGTGTCATGCCATACAGTTACGATGTGACTTACAGTCCGCCATACCGACGTGAATGCGTTGATTTAAAAAAAACAATTCAACCATTTGTACCGGGCTCACTTTTGCACAGGTAACCATCGTCGTGCAGCCATTTACTAAAATCGCCATGCCATACTTTTCGGACGATTCCAAATGGTCGCCAAACCGCGGAAAATCTGCAAATTTTTGAATTTTTTTTTCTCGCCAAACGATTTGTACCACCCTACATTTTTTTTTTTTCAAGAACTCCTGAATGATTATAAATAGAAGTGTGATAATGCCATACCTGTGGGAGGTGGCGATTGTGTATAAGATTTTTTTCTTATTGTAAGATTTTATTCGTAGTTTGAACGATTTGTAGCAGTATGGCACTAATTTTTCCCTCTATAAAAAGTATGGCAAATATAATAATGGTCACGTTGCATCATATACTTTCCAAAAATGCCGTACTGGTACAAATCGCCAATTCTTTTCATTTTTTTTTTTACGTCTTGGCTTAAGTCTTACAATCATCCGCCCCATGTTTGCAATCTGCGATATTTTTTTCTAGGTAGAATTGTATACAAACAAACAGAATATAATGATCCCATACTGTAAAAAATTATTTTACGCATTGTACAGTCGTATTTTTGAAACGTGACGAATAAATTAATTTTCAAGTATGGCAGCACTTTTTCCCCCTACTAGAAGTATGGCAAATATAATAATGGTCACATTTTATCAAATACTCTCCAAAAATCCAAATGGTACAAATTGTTTGGCGAAAAAAAATTTTTTTTTGCAGATTTTCGGCGGTATGGTGGCCATTTGGAATCGTCCGAAAAGTATGGCATGGCGATTTTCGTAAATGTCTGCACGATGATGATTACCTGTGCAAAAGTTAGCCTGGTACAAATGTTTGAATTGTTTTTTTTTTTAATCAACGCATCGCGTCGGTATGGGGGTTGTAAGTTACACCGGAAAAGTATGGCATGACACTACCGCCTACATCTTTTTTATGGGCTATCGGTGAATTCTAAAATTTTTGTGTTACAAATCGTTTGACTTTCGCTATTTATTCGACGAGTTCGACTAACGCCCACGCGACTAGTCCGCCGGTACCAGCGTGCCCGTCCGATTAGGGCCCTTCTGGCCTCCTCCACTCAAGCGACAGCTCAAGCCGAGGTTCGTGGTCCCCGTCAAGGGGGGACGCCCTTGTGCATGTCGCTACCAGGGTGAACCTTCAGTTCACCCCCGCGTCCGCGTTAAAATGTAGAAGCCCTTCTGGCTAACATTGAGAGACACCACACAAAAAAAAAAAAAAAGGTACCAGCGTTCTGAGTTCTGACCATCATTTTTCTTTTAGTCATTGCGTAATAAGACCTCTGTAGAACCGCCATTCTGTTACAAATGACCCGAAATTTTGTGTCAGTATCTCCCGGCCTATGTATGTGTCATATTTTGCAATTGTTTATAAATACAGGGTGATGTAATTGGTGTAGTACGAATATCTAAAAATCTATGAAGAATTTTGTGATACAGTAAATGGAAGAATTATAGACTATTTTACAGTATTTAATAAAATCATTTAATTTTTTGTTCATTTTCATTAGAAATGTCAATTTTTCTCACCAAGGTGGAAATTTGGATGATAAGGATCTTGTTAGAAAAATATAAATTTTGACTAAAATCGGCATTTTTTTTTCAAAAATCAAATTACTAATTAATAATCAGAGTTATCACATTATTAAAAAAAATAAGCCAAACTATACACAATTTTTACCTACTTGATGCAATCCTCAAAGATCATGGACATAGTGTATTGCGCCTTCCACCATACCATCCAGAACTCAACCCAATAGAGTTACTATGGGGCATAATTAAAGGGCAAGTAGCATCACAAAATGTGAACTTTAACTTGAAAACTGTGGAAGAATTATTTAGAAAGGAAGCAAATGCTATTAGTCTGGATATGTTTAGTGACGTTTGGAGAAAGACGCGAGAACATGAGGAAAAATATATTCAATTAGAACCAAAAGTAGATAATTAGGTACACTGACTCATTTATACCTAATAACATTAAGAAATTCCGACAACGAAACATCGAGTTCTTCGAGCGATGAAAGTTACAGTGAAGTAGAAAATTACGATTATGATTAAATAGATTCGTCTTCTTCTCTATAGATACTGCTTTCTGAATTGGTGGTAAATGTTAAAACTGTTAAACTGTTATGACGATTCAAAAGTGCTTCTAGAAGAAGTCTAATTGTATAAATGTTTGAGTTTGAGTTTAAAACTAATAGTGTGAAAATTATACAATAAACATGTAACACATATTTGTTAGCGCGTATTGGTAGGTATTACGTACTTAAGTACTACAAATATAATATTTCTTAGATAATATCTTTACTCGACCAAAGTCAGGAATTTAATTATTATTTGATTTAAATTGAATGATTATTAATACTTTTATCCAATTGATTATTATTAGAATAAATAATTAACTTCATCAATTGATTTACTTTTAAATTATAATTTTACAGGTAAATTATGAGAGCTTTCATAAGTAATTATATTTGCATATATAATATCTACAACGCACCCATTTTACAATTCAAGTCTAAAATGAAACTAGAGTCGCATTTATTTTTTTTGAACATACTGTAAGTGAAATTGCATAAGTGTGAGTACTGTGAACATGCCAGCTTTCCCTAATTGACCGATACAGCAGTAGAATAACGCAAATATGGCAAATATGGTTGTGCCTCATACTTGGCCTCATATTATTAAAGTTTAATTAATGCACTCATTTAATTATTTTTTCTCCTTGCAAGTATTCTAAGATAATATTGATTTCTCTACAATTTTAGTCATAGAGTCTCACAATTTACACTTTAGGCTAGTTATAATCCTTCATGTATATAATTTCCTTTCCTTTCCAATTGCATAAGAACTTTCTTACTCCAAAAGAAAGCTTGTCAAAAGCAGTCAAAATGAGAAATGTTACTCCACAAACCTAGAGCCTGTTTTTATTCCTTATTATAAGCGTAAATAATTACTATAGAACAACAAATCACCCTTGCCCATTATGAGGGCCAACTAAACAAAACAGGACGGAACTTTTGGTTAACGACGCCATTTTAGTAATCACCATCAACCCGCTATTATGTACCGTAATTAAGTATAATTTCAGTAACTTTCCTTTCGCTACAGACTGCACACGTCTCTGATCGTGTGTATGGAATTATTATTTTGTTCTGCCAGATTGTTATGCCACGCGGTTTCACCCGCATTGCTCTGCTCCTGTTGGTCTTAGCGTGATGACATATTATAGCCAATAGCCTTCCTCTATAAATAGGCTATCTAACACCGAAATATTTTTTCAAATCGAACTAGTAGTTCTCGAGATTAGCGCGTTTAAACAAACAAACAAACTCTTCAGCTTTATAATATTAGTATAGATTAGTTTGACGTAATTTTGTTGTATGGATCCACCGTCAAACTGTCATTAGGCAGGTCTTTATAGAGCGAGTAGCCTCGCGAGTCGCGAGTCATTTTCTGGGCAAAGCAGCTTTGTTCGCGAAACAGGAAAATGACGTCACAAGCACTTTCCTCTGCCGATCCACGTCCACACATACCGAGCTGCTTCTCTCTATTAGCTCTATTTTGTTTCTTTAAGTTTCATAGGATCAATTTATTAGGTTTTTATTTAAGTTGATTTCTCCTATATCGGCTATAAGAAAAATCAACTGAAATAAATGACAAAATTCAAGATTAACTTGATTTAAGAAAAAACGTAGATAATGTCATAATATAGAACTACAGAAAAGCATCAAAAATATAAATTGAGAATGCATCAATATCGAAAATAAAACTATTTAGATAATGCATCCAAGAACAACAATCCAGAAACTTCCTTCCTAACAAAACTGTCTAAATGTTCTTCTAAAAAATGCCTTTAAGATCACACTAACACCAGGGTCTTAAAATTCAATGGAAACCAATATAATAGACGTCCAATCGACACCCCGTATGCTAATTCCTCCCTTTTATATTGAACCCAAGCCCCCAGTGAGCTGGTGAAATAACGGAATTTCCAATGATTTCCCTGTTGCATAACGCTCCTTGTAAAAAATCAACTTTAAATTGTGGGATTTTAATGAATTGGGCGTTTGGAAGTTTTTAAACGATTAAAATTTAAAGAAGCAGGAAAAATGTAAGAAAATCACAGACTAATAATAATATACTACGTATACAAAAGAGAATGTATTTTTTTAATTATTTGATGTGTATGTATTATGTATAAATTTATATATTTATAATTATTTATGTATTTTGTACATCTTACCTACCTCCTCCTCTAAAATATTACTCCATACAGTAGGTTGCCTGGAAGAGATCACTCTTAAGTGATAAGACCGCCTTCTGTGCTGGACTGGTTGTAAGTTTTAATTTTAAGGATTTTGGGCATATAAATGCCAGCACAATAAAGTGTAAATAAATCAATAAAAATGTTTGAAACAGATTGAGTTTAATCCTACTTATATAATCGTATCGATGCATTGTTTGAATGACTGGATGAATGAAAAGGGTGAATGTTTATTTCGATTTCACACAAAAAACGCTGATCTAATTTGGATGAAGTTTCGAACGCAGATTGATTAGTGAATAGTAATTAATCAGTAATTGGTTAATAGTAAATAGGCCTTTTTCTAGCCTTATGGGAGTAAATCCGCGGGCTACAACTAGTAGATCATAACATTAAAGCAACCATAAAGTTTTTATTATGCCCATTACTGTGTTAAACTTTTAATCCTATCTTAATGTCATAAACACGAGCTTTTCCCGCCAACCCAACCTGGACAAATAGTAAATCTATATATACATTATACAAATAATAAATCTGTAGAAGGGTCAATTCTGTACATTGAAAATATTGAAAAAATAAATAGCAGAGGGTGTTACTGGATCGATACCAAACCCAAATATGTGATTAAAAAATTTTTTGTCTGTCTGTCTGTCTGTATGTGAAGGCATCACGTAAAAACTAACGGTTCGATTTCGATGATTATACTATAATTATATGTAGTATAATTATAGATTATAGTATAATTATACCTTATTATCCTGGGCATAAAATAGGAGACTTTTTATCTCGGAAAAATACGTAGAAAAAAAAAAATCTTAATTTTTCTTAATTTTTCCGCGCGGACGGAGTCGCGGGCGGAAGCTAGTATGTACATATAAGTGTACATAATTATACATTTATCACTACATAGTATAAAACAAAGTCCCTTTCTCTGTCCCTATGTATGCTTAAATCTTTAAATCTACGCAACGGATTTTGATGCGGTTTTTTTAATAGGTAGAATGATTCAAGAGGAAGGTTTTAGTAGGTATTTTTTTTTTGTACAAAGCGGGCGAAGCCGCGGGCGGAAAGCTAGTTTGAGATAATTTTAGTTTTTAAAGCCAAACAAAGTTTATTTTATCAAATGTATGAATTTCCAAATAGAAAGTGTTTTAACGGATTTTAAATACAATATTAATTAATTATTTACGAATTTTGTATATAAATTTTTGGTTAATTGTTACTTTTATATAGATAGATAGATGTTATGAGGTTGGAAATCTGTTACATGAACATTGGTTTCGATATTCATGTAAATACATTGAAGAAATATTGTATTAAACTAATCATATGTTTAAATAATACGTATTATATGTCATCATAGAATTATATTATCTGTGATCATATTGGATAAATTAGAAATAAGTAACTCATATTAAAATTGAATGAGAATTAAATATCTCTAGCTGGAACAATGTACTGGAAAATATATTTTCAACAATCGAATAATAACCTAATTATCAATTAAAAGACAGTCAACTCAAATACATGTTTCCATAATTATCGTCACATTATGCATTCGAGCGTCACGTTTGATTGACGTTAACAAACATCATCAATTACTGTACTAAAGATACATTGTGTTCATTTAATTTAGTAATTAACTAGCTTGTATAATATACTAGCTTCCTGCCCGCGGCTGCACCTGCGTATTCAAAGAAAATTCCCATGGAAATAAACTAAAAAAAACCTCCTAACGAATTCTTACTATCGAAACATAAAAATAATACCAAAAACCAATCTGTTGTGACGTGAAAGAAAAGCAAACAGACGCATTTATATGTATAAGGATTTCAATTGATTTGAAAAAAATAAGACCACGTATACAGAGAATTTTTCATACATACATGAATTATGTAAATAAAACCAGATTCAAGAGAGTTCCAAAAAGCTTAACAGAAGCTATTTCAAACTATTATTACAAAAGTGGATGATATATTAAAGGGTTTTGAGGACCCTAAACTTTCTCTGTAATAATATTGTAATACTGTGGCATTAGCTTAATACAAACAAAAAATGTAAAAATAGGATCGCCTGAACTTCAGGATATAATAAGTAGGTAATGGAATGATCGAGATTCAATGTGAGAGAATTTGAAAGCTTATTCCATCGCAGTATATAATATCTACTAAATTTTTCCCCGCACCTTCGCCCGCGTTTGCAAAGGAAAACCCGCATAGTTCCCGTTCCCGTGGGATTTCCAGGATAAAAACTATCCTATGTGTTAATCCAAGTTACCCTCTATATGTGTGCTAAATTTCATTGTAATCGGTTCAGTAGTTTTTACGTGAAAGATATTAGATATTAGACGAACTAGCTGTGCCCCGCGTTTCACCCGCATTGCTCCGCTCCTGTTGTTTTTAGCGTAATGATATATAGCCTTCCTCGATAAATTGGCTATCTAACACCGAAATAATTTTTCAAATCGGACCAGTGGTTCCTGTGATTAGCGTATTCAAACAAACAAACAAACTTCAGCTTTATATAATACTAGCGACCCGCCCCGGCTTCGCACGGGTGCAATGCTGATACTAAATACACTACAGAAAAATTGTGAATGTTGTATAGGTATAAAAATATAGCGGCCCGCTCCGGCATCGCACGGGTATAAAATACATAGCCGGGCGGCCGCAAACGCTACGTCCCGCAATTTTTAAATCTGTAATATCTTCGAAAATATTCACTTAAATCATACGGTGTAAAGGGCCATATAGATCTATATTAAATGAACAATGTATCCATGGTATTTAATTGGTTAAGGATTAATGCTGTATTGGTTAAAATCGCTTCGAAAATTAGCCATTATTTGTCGTAAAAAGTAAATGACAAAAAAAAGTTATTGTGGGTTATCCATAAGAGATAGACATATACCATCGCGGACTTTTCTGTAGACCTTTTCAATGTGTATAATACTTAGTACATTATTTTGATAAAACTCGTAGGGTTCAGCCTGCGTTTGCAATGTAAGCGGAATAAATGTAATTTTTAACGACATCACATTAGAAACCTCAAAAATAACAGTACTTCTCCACTACTTAATGGATCTTATTATACATATAAACCTTCCTCTTGAATCACTCTATCTATTAAAAAAAACCGCATCAAAATCCGTTGCGTAGTTTCAAAGATTTAAGCGTACAAAGGGACATAGGGACATAGGGACAGGGAAAGCGACTTTGTTTTATACTATGTAGTGATAGTGATGACTAGGTTTCCGCCCGCGGCTTCGCCCGCGCAGTCAAAGAAAAACCCGCATAGTTCCCGTTCCCGTGGGATTTCCGGGATTGCGTCATTTTCACGGGATAAAAAGTAGCCTATGTCCTTTCTCGGGTATCAAAATATCTCCATACCAAATTTCATGAAAATTGGTTCAGTAGTTTAGGCGTGATTGAGTAACAGACAGACAGACAGAGTTACTTTCGCATTTATAATATTAGTATGGATTAGTATTAGTATAGTTTTCACCTTCACAAAAAGTACATTGATCGCAAATAAATTTATTTAAATTTTGATCACAAAAACACGACATGTCAAAGTTTTTTTCCTCTTTTTGTAATATATCCGCAATTCTCGCGAAGCTTTGGCAGCCGGCCAAACGGTTTTAAAACTTGTCTGTATTGACTGTTGAATAAAACGCAGTTTTATCCCGGACTATTAAACGTTCGATAAATTTAATAAATATTTCACTAACAGTTATTGCGGTAAGAATTTTGTTATATTTCTTCTATATTGTAACGCATTGTAATCTTTTCACGCTTATAATATTAGCTTCACCCAATGACTCTATTATACTAGTAGACGCGGCATACGCCAACATCATTGCACTAAAAAACAGCGTAATTAATACATACCTACTTACTAACGCATTATCACCAATACAGTTGTTCTCTCTTTCACTCTCACACACGAGACATAATACATGTCTCACTCATGTACTTCGTAATAACAACTGCCGATTAAAATATAAAAAGAACGTCCAGCCACGCCGCTGAATGGTGCGTGACTAAGTGAAACTCGGGCACTTAGCTGAGTTTTTTCTTGCCAAAATAGAGAGCGGGTAACGTATCTAGCTTTTTTATATATCATAGGCTTCACCTGTATGTTTGTATGTAACCGACTCCTTTAGGGTGCTTTTCCACCGATAATGTTCCTCGTACATTGTATGTAGCGAGGAATGTGTTTATAAATAACCAATAGTAAGTATCGCTTCAAACTTCAAACTAAATGAAGCGATATGATTGGTTCTTTACAAACACATTGCTTTCAATAAAAGTATGAATTAAATAAACCATATGGATAATAAATAGTACTTATAGATGATAACCAAATTAAGATTTAGTGATAAGACAATGAACATGTTCACAACCACTTGCCGATAATTTCTTGTTTCACGATATTCCACTCGGCTGAATAGCTTAGATAACATGTTCAGACTATGCCTCGTTTACTGTGATTGTATTATTTATTAGATTAGTAGTGTTCTGGATTAGTAGGTAGGAAAGGAATATTTATCTCACTATTGCATGTTTTCTCATTGCTGTTTCTTCTGTCGCCTTCCTCGATAAATGGTCTATCGAACACAACAATTTTATTTTAATAATTCAATCCTGGAATTAGCTCGGTCATCGAAACAAACAAACTCTTCGGCTTCATAATATTAGTGTTCGTAATACGCAATACTGATTGCTGATTAATTATTTAAAGATATACGAGTAGCTAATATAAGTATATTTTTTATATCTTAGCGACAGTGTCACGATTATAATATTTCGTAAATCGATAGGAGAAATATTTTATCCAAATCTGAAAGTAGACAATGTGTATGTAAATCAAGATCAATAATCATCATGTAATTTAATTAGTACCATATACCACTTACTACAAGCTACTTTGTATTGAAAACTATGCGAGTAAAACCGCGGGCACTAGCTAGAACTTTAAGCCAGTGCACTGGACTGTGTAAACACACTAAGTGCTAGTAACCAAGAGAGTCCGATATACAGGACCTATTTAACTGTCAATAATTATGACATAGATATTATGTTGGATTATAATGTTCATTGTATTGAAATAGAATGTCTATGGATTTATGTGATATGAATACGTAGTTGGAATAAGTTAGTTTTCGTTGTTGTTATAATAATAATATTGTGTCGTACATAAAATAATACAAATAACTGTCTAGTGAAGTTGGTAAAAGGTGAACAGAAAATGTACTTTTATGTGTGTCATAACAAATCTTAAAATAAAAAGTAATGAATAATAATAACCTAATTAAAGACTCAAATAGCTACTATATTTATTTAATTCTTGTTCAATTATGAAAAGACATTTTAGTATAAAGTCACACAAAACCTTAGTCCACCTGTAAGAAAATAACAGAATGTTCCGGATTCATTCCGAAATCTCTGTGTTTTCGTCTTTCAAAACATTAAACGCCCAATGCTAATTAAACATAAAGCAACATAATTAAAAAGCTGTTTAAAACCTACTCAAACATTGTGTCTATACAAACTTACTTGAAGTGAATCATAAAGCCCTGCCAAAATATTATATTAAAATAAGAAAGCTGCTGGCATGAAAGGGCCGTAAATTTCAAAGAAAAGGGTAAAATATCCAAGGAATTTGAAACGGGAATCTTTCAATAAGCGTATTTACGGGTCTCTTTAATAATAACGCAAATAATATGACATAATTTATTCGTATGGCAACAATTTTATACTTTTTTTTTATTTGAATACTGGCTGAAGACTGGCTGGCTATTTCATTTATAAAAACTATAGTCGCCAAAGAGAAAACAAAATGTTCCAAATTCAAATTTCGCTCCTTTTCGCGTTCCATTTGAATATTCTAATGAAAGAATCTTCGACTGCTATTAAAATATTTTAGTCAGTTTCAACTTTTGATTTCGAGTTATTTTAATTTGTTTTTGCTCAAGACAAGTTTTGTGAGGATTTAACAGAAATTGGGTATGTATTATAAGACTTAAGAGATTTTGTATGGAACGCCTTATTAATTAATCGTTGATCAAATTAAATAAAAAGTGCAAGACATTTTTACTTTTACAGTCAACTTATAAAGAGCATTAATTATTGTTATTGAATATTGACTGTATTTTTGTTTTTGGTATTAAATGTAAAAAATAATTCAAATAATATGATAGAATGCTACGTCATGAATAATTTAGTTGTTATGGTTTCTTCTTGTGTTTGATTTTACTTGTGTTTTTTTTCTAAATGTTATAGTTTCTTTATTTTGTGTCGGATTAGTTTAATTATATACTAACTACTTTATTAGATAGATAGAATATTAATCTTATATATAAAAATGAATCGCAAAATGTGTTGGTAAGCGCATAACTCGAGAACGGCTGAACCGATTTCGATAATTCTTTTTTTATTATATTCCTTGAAGTACGAGGATGGTTCTTATGTAGAGAAAACGTAAACATGTACCACGGGCGAAGCCGGGGCGGACCGCTAGTACATAATAAAGTATTGGCATTGCAGATTTCTTGCACAATATTATATTTTAATAATTGCGCGGTGATTTAAATTACATTAAACTATTGACATCTTTTAATATTTAAAATGAATTTTAGCCATTTTATGTATTTTCATAGATCTTTCAATGAAGCAAATAATTATTACTATAACCATGTTTTTAAGATTATAATTTAAATTGACGTTTTTCATACATTTCATATTATGTATAAAGATAATATTAAATGTATTAAATTAAGCTTTTAAAAGAAATTCGTTGACTTTCCCGCCAAACTATTTCTTCAATTAACTCTTATTGTTCCAAGACCTTATTCGCAATGTATTCCGACCACATATGTTAGGCTCTGAATGCAAATTGCCTGCAGCTGCATCATTTAATCAATGGCCACTTGGAATAGGTAAATTAGAAATGGTATAGCAAAATAGCGTAGGAAAATAGTATGATAAATGATAATGTATTCATAGAAATAAGTACTTAGTAGATAGGACATTTTTCGGAAGTAAAGTAATTTTGATCAAAATTTATTCAAGCCAAATTGTTATACTTAACCTAAATTATCTGTAAGTAAAATTTTTGGCAACTAGTGGATTCGGATTAGCTGCAGACGGACATACAGACAAAATGTTAAATATTTTTCGGTGTTAGGTTAGGTAATATTAAAGATTTTTTTCTAATTTTTGGATAGAGTTATATAGAGATATGGTTGCTAACACAAATTTTATTATTTTCTCAGCTATACAAAGAATAAATCAAATGATTATATTAACAAAGTTATCGTAAGTTTTATTAGCAAAAGCTACATATGAATCTAAAAATCAAAATGAGAACGTATATTAAGGAAAAAGGCGCGAAAATGGCGCCATAACATTTTTATTGTCGTCCGGAAACGTGTCACGTCCTTCTGTGAAAAATAAATTTGAAATCGCAAAAAATATTGCCCCAATCCGTGTACGATTTGTTGTACTTTATTAAAGTGTATATTATATTATATATTTTTAACCTGTTATGAAACTATCAAATAGAAATAGCTATTTTCTATTTATATATTTTCTAGGTATACGTTAGCGATTTAATTATTTAGATCACGATTACTAATAAACTATAATATATTGTATGTAACTAAATAAAATAAACTATGTTGAATAAATAGTAAGTAGAGTCCATAACCCATTTTATTGAAATTATAATCTAATTTAAAAAATATTTATAAAGACAATTATTTAAACAAAAATATATACTTATAGCTTTATATTACCCCAACCGTTCCAATTATTTTTAAAAATAACATAATATAGCACTATCACAATATAATATGTCTCTTTATATTTGTGTTATCTACTAACACTTTTATACGAGTTACCTAAAACTGCACGTAAACTCGCAAATTATTTCGTAAATACAAAACAACACGAAAATCTAACCTGAAAACCAATTCCTAGGGCTGAACAATCCGCCTACCCTAATGATAGTTTCCGGACACAAATTACTTGGTCCACATGCGGCCGCTACCAAAACAATATTGTGAAAACCTTGTTTTAAAACACATTAAAGGAAATTACTCCTTATTGTTCGGGAATAGGGTTCAAAGTCGATTACCAGAGTGAGATATATACGGATTACCGTGGCGTAATCTCTTCAGTGTGATTTTAGACGTCGTGAGGGGTGGTCGTTTGCCGCCCTGCGAACTTTATGCGATATATCGCGCGAATTACGTATCCTTCTTTGTTTGAAGTTATAGAATGTGATGTGTTTTATGAATTTTGTTTGAGGAGGTAAGTTGGTTTTTATATCATACATTAATCTATGATTTAAAATAATATGTCCTTGCTCTACAATAATATTTCTAGCTTAAAACTTTAGCGTAGTAAGTTTGCTAGCAAGTTTAAAAAATAAATGTCTTATTAAAGTGAAACTTTTATTACATCGTCTCAAACTTTTTGGTCTGTGTAGCGCATGTCGCGTGTATCGCGGCTGCCGAGTAGGTATACCTACTCGGCAGCCGACCGTCACGCGACATGCGCTACACAAAGCAGTGTTCGGAACCGTTCGAACAGTTTCACTTTTACCGTGGTTTCATAAAACCACACAACATTTTTTTTATTTTAAAACTGATATACTGGAAGTATATGCCTAGTATATAAATATTAAATAATATTCATATATATATTTATTTTAATCCTTATGACGTTTTCTATTAGCTTTAAAATTTGAACATTATATTTATAAAAATATTATTTCACGTAATAATTGATTCTTGTGTAATTTTATTTTCATTCAAGTAGACATTTCTATTTCACTGTCTTAATTTTTTTTTAATATAACATGTCATCTAACATACATGTACTGAAAATTTCTATGACGGTGCACTCAAAACAATTTTGCGACTAATGGCAAAACTTTTTATTACCATTGTTATTTGTTACCCTAATATGGACGTCCCATAGGCCATAGGGTAAGGGTTTTCATTGTTTCAAGTATAATATTTCACGCCGTTAACTCCTTGGTACAGTGGTTAATGCGTGAGCGTAGAACCGAGGGTCAGGGTTCGATTTGGAGACTAAGAAACAAGAAATGATTAAGTTTTTCAAGGCATAGAAAACTAATCGCCAACATGTTCGTAAAGAATATCGATCAGTGCAACCATAACCTTTAGTTTCTGTGATCTGTGAGTGCAACAGATGTATAAAGCATCCGCCCCATACCCCACTAGGCTTACCACTAGGTGACATGGGACTTCAAAATACAGATGCCATATATGTATAATAATTATAATCATAATCTTTAAGATTACATAATAATTATTATTATCTTTAATATTCATACATTCACATGTATGACACTTCATTTTTGTTCTCTACCCATAATATTTTACGATCTATTTTTTTTAATTTAGGATACTCTGGCACATATCGTAGAATTATTTAAGTTATTTTTTTGTTTATACATTTAATTGGAATTTAAATATTCATGTAAACATCAAATTAAAACGAATTGTATAAACTCTACATCTTATATATACTTTGTGCAAAATGCGAGATATTTTTATAACATTTATACAGTTGTTTTTTAAATAAATAGCCAATAACGTCCAAACCCTATTTATCTTAGAAATATGTCACCTAACAAAAGAAAAAGATTTTCGCAGACCAACAGTAAAAATTTCATATCAAATACGAATGTTGATCTTCTTAGGCAGAGTAAAGTGAAGATTCGTGTTTCAGAAGTAAGACGATTTACCACTATAATGAAACTTTAGAATACTAGCTTTCCGCCCACGGCTTCGCCCGCGTTTTTTAAAGAAAAACCCGCATAGTTCCTGTTCCCATGGCATTTCCGGGAAAACCTATACTATTTGTTAATCCAAGTAATATAGTTACATATATGTGTGCTAAATTTCATTGTAATCGCTTCAGTAGTATTTGCGTGAAAGAGTAACAAACATACACACACACATCCATCCTCACAAACTTTCGCATTTATAATATTAGAAGGATAGGAGAGGATAGGATGTGATAGTAAGAAAATAGGAATTATTTTATAGCTATCTACCCTAATATTTAGCCTGGCTTTACGTGCCTTGGAGCGGATCTAAAAGACAAAACATAAGCATAAACTCTCTGGGTAGCTAACTTCATCCAGATACCTGCAGTTTTACATTATTGATTTACAAATATTAATTTATTACAACGTAATTTATTCAATATTAGTAGGATTAGTTGCATAAACAGTTTGTTTTTGAAAAACTGAAGGTACTTTTAAATGAAGCAGGTATTCTTTGATTAAAAAGTTTAGAAGTGGCTTGTGTCTTTGCAGTGGAATCGAAAATTGCATTATAATCATCCAATTATGATTTAGATGGAAGTACCTTATTAGTTAGTGGAAATACTATAGAAAAATCTTGGAGACTATATTTTCTTATATATAAAATTCTCGTGTCACAATGTTACATACTCCTCTGCATACTCCTCCGAAACGGGTGGACCGATTCTCATGAAATTTTCTGTGCATATCGGGTAAGTCTGAGAATCGGCCAACATCTATTTTTCATATGTACCACGGGCGAAGCCGGGGCGGACCGCTAGTTATGTATATAAAAGTCCTCAAGCATCTTAACTAACGTCTTAATTGACTTTTGTATGTATTATTGATTTAAGAAACTTTTTTCAGATAAATATGAAAAATTATTCTGCAACTGTTTCTTAGTGCTCCAAATATGTTATTTTTATGAAATTCTTCATTTTGTAGGTCATGTCAAGTGCTATGTGACACATGAAGACGAAAAGTTTAGAAATCTTAATTAAGAACTTGATTTTTGGGTCAGTGTACTTGTGAAGATTAAATTCTTTTATGTGAAGCTACGCCGCATATGAAATGATGTTTAATTGCTAAGTAACGGTTTCATTGCTGGAGCAGTACCTATGTAGCTTTTTTACTCCGAAAATCATATTTGTATAGAATAATTTGTTACTAGGTCGCATAATCGTTTATCATGGCTGTAATGTATCGTATAATAGTCCTATTTAATGGATCTTGGTTCTAATTTTTAGACGTTAGATAACTCCTAGAAAGAGATTTGGAACAACATTTATGTTTTATATAATACTAGCTTCCCGCCCACGGCTTATCCCGCTTTTTCTAAAACCTAATAAATATACTCAAACCTTCCTCGAACATCACTGTCTATTAAAAAAACCGCATCAAATCCGTTACGTTATTCTAACGATTTAAGCATACAGACACAGTCAGCGGAAAGTGAATTTATATTATTCTATGTACCTAGTGATGCACACACCGAGTGCATGAAATTTATCGAAAGATGTAAAAAATCAGGGCCATGAAATACTGACCATTTGTTCACTTCTCTTTCCAGTAGAATAAACGTCTACAGTCAAAGATATTTTAGTCTAAGTCCTAAGAAGCTCTTAAAGACCATTTTGACGTCACATTTTTAGTGATTCATGAAACTGCATTGAGAAATTTTGTACCAAGTCGTTTTCAAAATAATTGTACATTACTACAAAATGTTTGTCCCCCTAAAAAATCTTCGAAAAAAATATGGTTACGACTGAAATAAATCATTGTTAACGTTTTACAGACTAAACTTAAACATACTGCATATCATTTCTGATAAAAAGCAATGAATTGCGATTCAAATTCTTACATAAATTTAATGTGAAAATAAAGTAACAAAAAATACTCCATACATTTTTTTAATGTCCCCTATGTGGACGACAATGAAAACCAATATTTTTATCAGAATTTTTGTATGAAACTTCCTATTTTTTTGTATCATAATTAAAAAGCAATGTTTGAAGTGTTATATCTGATATATTAAACTATTTAAATTACCTTAAATAAACGAAGAATGACATATTATAAAAATGTCCCTATCAATCGTTACAATTTCGTGACACTGATTTATTGACATAATTAACCAACTTCTTGTATCACAAAGAGGAGGAATCTAACTCTAATCATTGGTAACACTAGTCATGTCACGAAAAGTAAGGTCACATTAACGCGCCGCCATTTTGTTCGTCGTCCAGACACGGAAGAAGTCCTGTAGTGTGCTGTGCAAAAAATTTAGTTACATTTTCCTAACGACGTATTCTCAATAAAAGTAAGTACATTTTGAAGAATTGACCTACCGCACTTGTAATATACTTAAATTATGACTAGAGTAATAGATTACACTTTCAATCTAATGGTAAATGTGATTATGTTTTGTGTAAAAGTATTTCTTAGGTTATTTTTTACATGTTACTGACGAACAATTTCTTGACATTTAAATTGTAGACGGTAAAGCTGTGGTCTCATGCGTAAAGTATGAAAATAAGATATTAAAATGTGTGTTAAATTAATCTCTCAAGATTATTTTTTTGTACCTACAGGCCATACTTTTTTAAACCATGATGTAGGGTTAGTAAAGTCGGGCTTAGGGACTTGACTTTTCCTGGGATCTGATAACTTTTTTATAGTGAAAGCGGATCAGTGAGTCTTGGCCTCCAATTTTACAAGTGGTTTCTGATGGGATAACGCTTGCCTTATTGCATTTAGTGTTGATCGCTTTTCCACCCACACGAGTGATGCTTACTTTTGTTTTTATTTTTATTCAAAATACATATATCCAACAGCTTTTTTTAGTTTTAGAATGCCGCTAACCGGTGCCGAACGGCAAAAAAATACATTGAGAAACTAAAAAAGCAAAACCCTGAAAAATATGAAAAGAAAAGGAAAAAACACCTCGAGAAAGTGAAACAAAGACAAAGAAAAATATCAGATCTTAATGACAGTGAAAAAGAAGCTCGAAGACAAAAATGGAAAGAAGCTTATGATAGAAGAAAAGAAAAGGAAAAGCAAACAGAGAATTACAAAAATTGATTGTTTGTTGGTTATTTTGTAACTAAAAATATATATTTTTTAACTAGTGACTTCTTACTTTTTTATATGTAATATTACCTTATTCTGAATACAGCCTTACTTTTACAACTTCCTGACATTTCCTAACGAAACAGTTTACTGACAATTTCGTGACGTACAAATATTTTGAAAAAAATCAGCTCTTTCCAAATTCTGGATGGATGAATGAATTTATATGCGACAATACAGAGGAAAAGCACCATACAAAAATTACAAAAACGTAGCCTTATCGATAAAAGAGCGATATCTTCCAGGCAACCTTAGGTCGAGGATAGATCGAGAATTATGTTTTATGAACGTTAAACTTTTGATACTGTACTAGACGACCAATATTAGATACCACCTACTACAGAAGACTATATTCATCAGCTTAATTAGCTGGCTGGCGGCACATGATCCAACATGCCCAGATTTAGATTAAAGCCGTATTTACAATTCAAATTCTGGTCGGAATTCAAAACAGAGAGTACCGTTTGTTCTAGATCGGATCGAGATTACGGAGATTACGGAATTTATTCTAATTGTCAAACTATGAAGTTTAAACCACGGTTTACCGTTAAAGTGGAATCTTAATTGACAAGAGAACAGCTCCCAACTTCTGCGAAGTATCTACAAGCAGCATTAACATTTTTATTAATAATAACTCAAGTTGAAAGTATTCTGCTGTAATGTCTGTGTTTTAAAGTGTTAATTTACGATTTTCTTGAGTGTTATATATTTAGATATTACTAGATGATACGGCAAAACTTATACTGCTAACTGCTGTTCTCTTGACACTTAGGGATATGAAAAATAGATGCTGGCCGATTCACAGGTCTGCTCAATGGGCAAACAAAATTTCATGAGAATTGTTCCAGTCGTTTCAGAGGAGTATGGTAACTAACATTGTGACACGAGAATTTTATAGATATAGATATTTATAAATATAAATAATAAATAAATCCAGTTGGTAATCATTTAGTCTTTAATTTCAAGTTGTCAAATTATTTACCTTATAATACAGATGGTACCTGTATTTATATCTCTTCAAAGTAAATTCGTAATGTGTACCATATGTAATCCTGCCTCTAGTTTTGCCGGATAATTTATGGTACACTGGAAGTAAATCGCAGTAACATTATAAATAGGTTTCAAGTCTGGATGTGAATTAATGTTGGCTTTAACTTCATATGAATATAGATTATGGCTCGCAATATCATAGCACTTTTATCCAGGTACTATTGATAAAAGATGTGGATTTTTAAAGGGATATATATTTAAGTTATACAAGAATTATGAATAAAATTTTGGAAATGTGGTGTGTTGATCACTGGTTATTTCTGAATCTTCTTCTCAACGTTATATTGGTAAAGGAGTTGTCTTTCTTAAAGAAATTCTTAACCTAGTTTTAAGGATTGATAGCCATACATCATTATCAAAGTGTTAGTTCAAAGTATATTACCTGGAAAAGATAAGAAAGTCTGACAAGACGTGCGTTTTCTAAGTAATTTTGCCCGATGAATATGATAGCTTCCAATTTGTGCTGAACGCCGATGCCGATACGATGTAGCGCCTACTTCAACTTGAAAGTGAACTATTTGTTGAAGAACCTAATAATTATCTTCTTCTATCCTATATCAGCTATTCTGCAAGTAAATCAATCGAGTGAACACAGCAAGTATTCGCAACCAGGCATAATGAATGCCGTGCAAATAACAGAACATCCAGCAAATTGGGATTAAGGGTCATATTTACAATTAAAATTCACACAGGAATACAAATAGGGTCTTACCATTTGTTAACGACAGTTTCATTCGCTTCAGTTTTGGATCTAGTGATTTATTCGTCTCCCTGGGGACCTTGTTATCCTGTATTGTCCTAATAATACATATTATAAATGCGATTTTGTGAGGATAGAAGTATGTGTATGTATGTTTGTAACTCGTTCACGCAAATACTACTGAACCGATTTCAATGAAATTTAGTACACTTATAGAGAGTAACTTGGATTAACACATAGATTGGTTTTATCCCGGATGCGGATTTTTCTTCAAAAACGCGGGTGAAGCCGCGAGAAGAAAGCTAGATTTTGAATATATGTTTCTTTATATTATTTATTTTAAAGGTACAATATTCTCATTTACACTTCCATTGTGTTACAAAATTGTAATACCTTCAAATATTACACATTACTTATAGATGAAAAGAGCTTAATGAGGGCTTCTTTTATAAAATAAGAATATATATTAGACCCGATTCTTATTACATTTAACGATGTTGATATAATAGCGGCATAAGTAATTCAGCAAAGAACAGAAATGAAGGCTTCATTTAGAATTTGATAAATTGTAAGTTGATTTCTATCATAATTACCTATATGATTTCTTTCACGGTTTTCTTATTCATTTTTAACGTATGATCCACTATAAGTGTACTTTGATTCGAATTTAAAATCATATTTTTTTTTTTTTAATTTTATTTTCAACATAATATTATTAACGATAGTGATTAATTATGGTTATTATCTAGAATCCAATTGAAGACTGAGTCTCTCTCTATTAAACAGTAAACTACTCATCATGCTAGTGTACGCATCATTTTCTATCTGTATTTTATTAATTTTATCCATAGCTCGATATAGCTTGATTGAATTATGAAACTCCGTTGTATAGGAGATAACTAAGTCGACGGGCTGTTAGCTATTAAATCTAAGGTAGCAACAATTTGTAGTCACGCGCAAGGCGTCACAAACAGCGTATTGTTATCCATTAACACGTCTCTTTGTTTAACTTCCCGGGAAAAGAACAATGTTAATTCATGTTTTATCAAAGTGCCGTACGAATAAAATAACTCGAACAATAGTCGACAAAACAAGCTCCAAAAATTATTTCATCCGAGCATTATCCTACAATTCTTTTTGTACAATTAGCGGCTTACAAATTGCCGAGAAGATTCGCGAAGGAATTTCAAATGAGCTAGATCGTTGTACGTCTTGGCTGGGGATTTATTTCGGTTTTTGTTACCCGCCCTCGTTTGTCTGAAGATACGCTGATTGCTTGAATAATATTAGCTCGGTTTAACAGCTTGTAGCTTTTGCACTTCTGTTTTATGGTTAGAAGCTTCTAGTGTTTTATTTGTGTCAATTTAAGGTACGCTAATGTTGCTATGAAATTGCTTTATGGAACGACTAAATGCTTATTTCGTTTCGTAAATGCTGTACACGTTTATGCACATTTGTATTTCATAGAAATAGCTTTTTATATAAGTACTCGATTAAATTTCCCATCATCTTCCTTATCACATATTCTTGACATTTTTTTTATTTCACTCGAAGAAATAGTTGTATAATATAGGTAGTATATGTATGTATTACTCTTAATAAATTCGCATCATCTTCCAGCATCACATACTGTTTTTTCCACATTTATTTTTTATTTTACACGAATAATTAAGTGTTATGTATCATCATTCGTAAGTAACATCATAATAAATAGATTCTCCGTTGTAACTTCTGCCTTAAATTGCAATTCCAATTACAAAATAAAGATTACATTTACAAGAATTAGAAAAAGCTTGTCAAAGATAAAGCCGCTATATCAAACATAAAATTCATGCAAAATTTCTAAATGCAAATTGCCAAAAGTTTAGAACGTTCCAGAAAAGATTAAAACTCGTACAAACCACAACTCACGTCTGTGACTCGTTTGAGTCAAACATCAAACGGACTTTAATAAAAAAATCAAACTGAATTCGTATTAAAATAAAATGTATGCATGCGAATTTAAAATTCCCTTCCACTTTTGTTTATTCAAAAAATCTCTATTGCACGCCTCATAAGCGAAGCGTTGAGGTGGGTACTACTGTCACTTCGCGCAAAACATCTGATTTTTCAAACTTAAAATGTCTTTATGTATCATACATTGCACTTGTAAGATAATACATACACACACATATTAAGAAAAAACACTATTTTTAACATTCATGATATTTTTGATGTCATTTTTGTTATTTAAACTAGTTAAAAAACAGTTTAAAAAAGTTCTATCTTGGACGTCCGTGTGTCTGTATGTGCGGAGGATTTTCTTGTTAACACGATAGCGACCGAAATACTTTACTAATCGAGTCTTTTTTTTCTCTTACGCTTGAGTATGCTCAGGAATAGAACCCTTTCATTTTTCAGGGTCTGATTCGATGTGGTTTAATTGTTATTAAATAAACAAAAATAATAATTAATAAATAATTATTAAAAAAAAATTATGAGGCGTGCACTTTTGGATTTTCCAAACTATTGGTATTTATGGTAGTAGATAAGAGATACAAAAATATGATATTGCAGAATATCGTCTGTTAGTATCTTGTCTATATAATAAAAATGAATCGTAAAAACTCGCGAACGGCTCGACCAAATCGGTTAATTTATTTTAACGTTTTTGTTAATGCACAAGAAAGGTTCTTATGGAGAAACAGAACAAAAAGGGGTAATAGAGTAGAACAACGTCTGCCTGGGCAGCTTATAGTATATTAATGGTACTGTAGTTACAAGTAATGCAAATCAAAATGCTTTACTTGGCAGCGTTATTTCTAATATTCTAAAAAATAATTTCATAAAATGTTCACATACATATTTAGTAGAGAATCAAATTTGAAACACCTAAATTTACAAAATGCCGGGAAAGATAAACTTCCCCCGTGTTTTTTGCTAATACGCCAACGTAGCATGTTTTCAACTTTCGACTTACAAAGTTTCAAAAGACCAGTTTGTTTGGAGAGTATTTGAAAGTTAATATTGCGTCACTTTACAATGTTATTCACCCATATTCACTTGATATACTTGAAACTATAAGATTACAAACGGGTCTATAAGATTATTACAAAGTATAAGATTACATTGGGTCTACGATATTCGTAGGCATCTACGATGTTCGTAGAGTTCTACGTATTGCATGTAGCTGAAGCCCGTGATTTCACTTCTATCATGGTACTCGGGTAAAAAGTTTACTATGTAGTTTTCTAGATTCTAGACTATAATCTATGTGTATATTTCATTGATCAGTTTGTTGTCGTTGTTTTTGCGAAATGCGCAAAAACAGCGTAATTTCTCAGCCTACAAACCCTTAAAATATGTGCTTCGTACATTTTACTATCAAAGCTTCAATTAATTTAATATGCCAATGTATAGATCTTCAGAAATGCCAAGGGACCAGCGATTCTTGGAATGTGAATCCTTATTCAATAGGCATATATGTCTACAAATACTTGCATTTACTATTGGCATATTCTGCCCTATTGGTGGAAAGGAAAGGCACCTTATTCTGAGATATCAAAAATAATATACTCCAACCCTTAACTTGAATATGATTACAAATTATTTTTCATACGATTCCATTTTAGTGTATACGATTATATTCTATTACTTATTTCCCGACAATTATCCTCATCATTATGGATTTCACTGTACATAATAATATTATAAAAGTAATTAAGTACAATGAAATGCCCAAGTTTTCAAAAAATAATAAGAAAAAATATTCCAAATGTTATACTTAAAAAAACGCCTTAAACCCATTAAAAACAAGGAAGCCCTTAAAATTTCTTCACAGGAAAAAGTCACAGCATGGACCTTGAAACAATATAATTGTGTCCGAAACCCTATACATAATTAACTTTCAAAACAAACTGGCGATAAATTACAAAAACTTTCCCTAAAAATGGGGAAATGAATTTCAATCTGGCAACCCTGCACGACCGACATGTTCTCTAGAACCCGGCTTAATTAATAAAGTTGTACCACACAGAACGGTTTGTTGAATCCACATTACGATGTTGTCATAACAAAACTTCAATTTGATCTACTTCAATTAAATAATTAATTCGGATTGTCGTTTTAGTGTTTGTTGTTTACGTCGAAATTTGAATAATAAGAGCTATTTTATTATTGACGTAGTGTTCATTTGTGGAACGAGGGTAGTCAATAAAAAGAATATAATTGTACTTTATGTTTTAATTAATTTAATAAAATAATTATTAAATGATTACTTTATTGTTGTTTTTAATAACTCCTGCTAACTATAATATGGGTCATAATTGTATTTAAACTATTTTATTGAAGTTTTTTTAAAGCATTTTGGACTATTTTAATTTTGCAACTATGGCATCAACTTATGGCTTATGGAAAGCGTATTTAGGTATGTTTAGTGAGTTATTTGTTGAATTTCAATAATAGTTCAATCCTATTTAACTCAACTTTAATAATATATAAAGAAGCTTATATAAACGACGGTGAATCTGGTACTTTAATTTCGCTTTTCCTTCTTCAGTACAATCTAAAACATTATTTCAATCTTCCATTTTATACAGTTTTCATTATCACATGAAAATTTTACATTTAATTTCCGTTTAAAACATATCCAGATTCGTATCAAACTAAAAATTAACATCGCAAAAAGTAATTGAAAACATACAAATAAAAACTTTGCAACAACGGTCCGCCATTTTCAATTTGCTTTCGCCAAAAAACTACCGAAATCCATGCAAAAAATGATTACGGCTGCATCGAAATGCGTGGAACAAAACATTAATATCAAAACACAAAGAGCTAGTGCAGATTAATATCGGTTATATGAATTTGCAGCCAGACTATGGTCGAGTCTGAGTGCGTGACATGTAACTTTTATATGTCTAAAATCACTGGAGAGGGCTTTGTCAATTTTTAGCGTAGGCAAAAATCATAGGTATCAAGTTTTTTTGTTGTTATGGAAAACATTTTTTCGCGATATAGCGAAAACATGTTTTGTTTAATGATATTTTAGTAAACAAAAATGTTATTTCGAATTCAACCTTCGAGATGAAATTCTATCCGTCTTATTTGGAACTTAGAAGCGCTCTTGATAATTATTTATAGACTTATTTATCGACTTCATATTGTAAAATACGGGAGCAATCTAAAAATTCAAATTAACTAATTAATCTTTAATTCCGTTCTTTTCTGTATTTGTTTTTTTAATTTTAAACCGATTTTTTTGTATCACATTATAATTATTAATAAAATACATAATACATTAACACTTCATTAATTATTTATTTTAATAAAAACAGCACCACTCCCAATTCATCCATTAAAGAAAATTTTTTTCGCGCTAAAACTAAATACATACACAAAAATAATCACTTCCTTAAATAGCATATCTTTATAAAAACTCTTTATAAATACTCCTAAAAAAAGAAAGAAAAAAAACAAAAACCGATTTTCGCGCCAACACTAAATGCATGCACAAAATGGCGGATCACGCACGCACGCATCACGCATGGATGCACATTTAATATTTCCAAGTACACCGTGTCATTTGTTTAAAAGGCGTTCGTTTATCTTGGAGAGGGATGTTTGTTTTAATTAAAATAAATAATGCTCTATTGTTTATGTATGAAAAGATGTAAGATTTATTCGTATGGATAATAATGCTAGTGGAAGTATGCACATTGCACACTGCACAGCTTTGTATTGATAGAAAAACTACATCTGGTTAATAGAATTGAAACTCAAACTGTTTGTTGGACTGTGATTTATCTTCGGAATACCTGGAATTATAACCATTAACACATTTTTATGGTTCCAAAAGGTAAAACAGGACCCTATTACTAAGCCTCTGCTGTCTGTCTGGTCCAGGTTGTATAATATCATAAGCCGTAGCAAAAAAGCTTCCTATCTTCAGACACAAAAATCATATCATCTTAGAGTGTTTATATACTACTGTAATATACCTACAGAGTGTCCCACTATTGGTATACTAAGCGCGAAGGGACTTGTAGTTTTACATACACTGATCACGTAAGAAATACTAAAACAACAAAATAACGTCAAAAATTTTTTGCTAAATTTTTCCTGAAAATCCATGTTTTATTCTCTAACTTCGCGCAGCCAGCAAATACCGCTTCGCTAATGTGAGCGTTTTGTTTATGAAAACATAATCTTAAACGATAGCTTACGTGCTGGTGGCATAGTTGGGCGGGTTGCTTGTTATGGGTATACACATAGAGTTTTAAGAATTCAGCTATTTGAAAAAAAATGCGCCTGGAATTTTATATGTATTTTTTACGAACTCAGCGTATGCTAAACTATAAAATCCTTTGAGCTTAGTATACCAACAGTGGGACACCCTGTATACTCTAAGCATATCATAAATTAACTACGCTGCGAGTTGAGAAAGTGAGACCGCTTCGGCTATATATTCTTTACTATAGATTACCACGTCTAAACATTAGTTACCCTATAAATTAGGTACAGATTTGTACCTGTCAGGCGCAGTAAAAATCCGTAACAAACAAGGCGAGGCGTGTCGATAGCGGGAGGTGATCATGGATTGATAGATGATTTATCTTACTCAGCTATCCACTTAACTTGTTATTTTCGACTTACTGAAGATTAAGGGGGATCCTGTTTGTGGTGTTTTTATTTTGTGTTTTGGGCACTTTAAGAAGCTTTACGAAGAATTAGTTTGATATTTTGATGCAAGCTATCTACATTCTTAGATTATAAAGTAATGACTTAGGTGTCCGATATATTGTGATATAGGAATTAGGTATATTTTATATATAAACAAAATTTCATGCATACGTCGACTATATTGTAATTTTTTTGCACAAAAAATCTGAGGATATTTTTTTTGCAGATTTTTTCTTTATCTTTTAGTTTTATGTTAGTATATTATAGAAATGATTATCATTTGTTTTGGTTAGGTTAAGTTGTAATTTTTACCTAACTATATAGTACGTTAAGCTACCTACTTCTGATCAATATTATTCATATGAATAAAACCTATCGGCTTGGTAAACTGAATAACACTTAAATTCTCGAATGAAATTCGTTGAATTTTGTTTTACCTATAAATATATCCTTTCAAAAACATCTATTTTTTACACAAGCAACTCGAAACTGTGAAATGCAATTTCATGAGGAATATCTATCGGGTGATAACATAAAATGCAAGCAAAGTATCAAAAGCTAATATCCCTATGTATGCTTAGATCTACAAAACTATACAACAGATTTTAATCCGGTTTTTTAAATAGATAGAGTGGATGTTACGATGACGGTTTTTTACAAAGAGAGAGAGTTGTGTAATATCGAGAAATGTATATAAGTCTATATTTTTTTTAGTTTTAGACGGGTGAAGCTGCGGGCGGAAAGTTAGTTTCCAATAAACCAAAGAAATGACTTCGCACACATTATAAATACGGCATATTATAGTGATATTTATATTCATAACAACGTAAGTGTTGTCGTAAAACTGTTCAGCCGTTTTTACGATTTATATAAGGCGAAGTTTTACGATGCATATAGCGTGGTTCTTGTAAGATATTTCATATATTTAAGATAAAACTAACGTTGCATGTTTATATTTACATAACGACAGCAGTTTTCTGTGAATTTTCCGTGAATTTCATAAACAATATACTTTTTATTGGTTTTTGAATTAACAACATTGTTTATAATAGGAAATGTAAATACATTATTTACATTAATTAAATTACATTAATTAAACTAACTTTTAACCACTGAAAATCAGTGTATTGCACGGCAGGCCTATTGTGGCATACATAGATTTAAGTTTCTTGTTTTATTTTATTTTATTTGGATCTTTTATGTATAATAAACGTGTTTCATTTCATTTACATTAATTTTTGTAACTGTGTTACAGCAAAATTAATGTAAGGTGCATACTATATTTCTAATCTTTTACAGGTAAATTAGCTTGGAGAAATTTTTGCATATGTAGTGGTGTGTATATTACTCAGATCTTAGAGCGCGTTTCCACTATATCGTTCTGGCCTATACAAAAATGTTTCGATATCCTAACATTACTATTTAACTTTATACTTATTCCTAGCAACACTTTTGTTTTCAATAAAAACAAGTTTTTATTTGAAAGAAAATGGTTTTGACTTTATAAAAAAAAAATATATCATTCAATTTTACGTCCTTGAGCAAACGACAAGGCGACTACCGTGAAACAATAAAATATCGTGTCCATAATAATTTGTTTCATAATTAATATTTGACCATAATAATTACGAAACAAAACAAATAAATAAATCGTCACTTGATAGTGGAAAGTGGAAACACGCACAAAACCAGAATAAACCAGTTTACGCTGTCCGCAGGTGCCACGTGCAGTCGTTTGGTAGCGTTAGAACATAAAGCACATTTCATTCAAAAATTATAATTATTATGTACGTAGTTTAATTGATAAATTTTGTATTTGTTGATTGTTGTTATTATTTGTTATTATTGAAGTGAAACTTCTTTATCGGGGGTGGACAAAAATTTTGTGTAACATTTTTGCGTTACGCCGCGCGCGTGACATTTTTGCGTTACGCCGTACTCGTGACATTTTTGCGTTACGCCGTACTCGTGACTATATACATTATACATGTTATATTAAAGTGATCAGCAAAATCAAAGGGTTTGTTTTAATTCTAATTCCAGTGAATTTCTAAAAAAAGTAAATAAGTAATTACATCTATTTTTCTAATACTTAGGTGTAATAATGGTATTTATTTTTCTAAGTTATTTATGATTAACCTCACTTTTTGATTGTATTTTTCAATACACTAACACGTGGGTGGAATTATGGTATCAATTTTTTCTAATACTTGAATGTTGATTGTGGTATTTATTTTTCTAAAATTGTATTTAAAGTTAACCTCAGTTTTTGATTGAATTTTTTAAAACACCAACACGTGGGCGAGATCATGTTATTTATTTTTCAAGTTATTTAAGCTTAACCTCTGTCATAATATGTATATACTATGTGCGTCATTAATTTCTGACTGTTTCGAGATTTCGACATTAGGAATTTATATTTATTACCTCTATTGTTCGAACAAAAATAAGTTACCGCCTTTAAGAACTTGCCGACAATGTAAGTACAGTATTGTTTCTTAGAAAACATTTTAGGAGTATACGATAATAAATCTATGACTCACGTTAACACGTGTTTGCTTGATTGGTGTTCAATTATGATTTTGTGAATTCAATATAATTTATAAGAATAAACCTCAAACTCTTTATGTCCAATCAAAATCCGCCTAAGTCGAAATCCTTTATAACTTGAAAACTCTATATAACTCGAATTTTTTGGCGTCTCCCTTGGTCTTTTGAACTACCGCACGAGCTGAGCGAGCGAAGCGAGCGAGTCGCGGCAGTGGCCGGCGTAAATATTCAAATAGGTAGCGAGGAGCGAAGCGACGAGCATCTTAGGTTAACTTTTGAACTACCGCACGAGCCGAGCGAGCGAAGCGAGCGAGTTGCAGTAGCGGCCGGTGTAAATATTTAAATAGGTAGCGAGGAGCAAAGCGACGAGCATCTTAGGTTAACTTTTGATTTTTGAACTACCGCACGAGCCGAGCGAGCGAAGCGAGCGAGTTGCAGCAGCGGCTGGTGTAAATATTTAAATAGGTAGCAAGGAGCGAAACGACGAGCGTGTTAGACTAACGTATTTCTGTAATATTGTATACAAGCTGTGCCGCGCGGTTTCACCCGCGTGGCTATGCTCCTGTTGGTCTTAGCGTGATAATATATAGCCTATATTACTCGTGGATAATGTAGCTTTCGAATGGTGAAAGAATTTTTAAAATCGGTCCAGTAGTTTATGAGCCTATTCATTACAATCAATCAAACAAACAAACAAACAAAGTTTTCCTCTTTATAATATTACTGTAGATAGTAAATTATTTTTTGAAAAATAAGGTCATAAAGAAGTTTCACTTCTTACGTGTGTACTCTAGTACACGCACACATTTTTTTGTTATAATATTTGTTGAAGTGAATTACATGTCCCGCAGCCGGAGGCCCCAAATGAAAACTCAGATGTACTTAAAAACTACATTTAATAGCTAAAATGAGACTTTTACACCCATGTCTGCACGATGCAGACCGGAGTTAAAGAATGAATTTATACAGTTTAATAATTATAAAGACGTAAGCTTGGATGCTATAAGGGAAATCGCATCCACATTCTATTCCCGTGCGAACGGCGTATTCAGCAGTTTTGTATGAAGGCAGGGCCATAACTAGTGTTTAATTTGTGTGTAAGTGTTGTAACTTTATATTGTTAATTCAATATGGCTCCAGTGTTAAAACATGGTCGAGGCAAGCCTTTGACTTCTCAAACTAAAGAATTAAACTTTAAATGTCGTTTCTTTTTCAGGTTAGTAAATTTTTCATTTTAGTAACATTGTTAATGTAAAAGTTATATGTATGTTAAATGTGCAAATATTAAAATAAAGTCTCATCTTTTTCAGAGGAGAAACACATATAGTTTAATTTAAAATCCCTTATATATACAGGGTTACTTGTAAAACACCGGCAACCTCGCAGGACAAGATAGCTAACATCATAAGTAACAACATTTCGACTTTTGATAATTTGTTAGATTTTATTTTCATACAAAAATAAATATTCATTTAATTTTCCGTCTGAATATTATAAACTCTACGCCTCCCAAAAATTACGTAAACAAAAAGCGAACGAGAGGGGGAAGGGGGCGTCGCGTCGTCCATCCGATAATTAATAGAACATAGACTTACAAATGTAAGGAGAGTACAATAAAAGTTTAAAAAATCATTTAAAAATAATTTATTGCGTTATGCCAAAAGTCGTAGAACAAATGTTGTTATTTATGATGTTAGCTATCTTGTCCTGCGAGGTTGCTGGTGTTTTACAAGTAACCCTGTATAAAATAAAAACTAAAAATAAAATGTTGTTTTATTTTATTTGCTGACCATACACTACTACAAACGCAAAAATTTCTCCAAGCTAATTTACCTGTATACGTGTTTTGTAATAAAAAGCAGTTTCATTGATTTAATCTATCAGGTTTAAATTAACAAAAATAATTATAAGAAAAGATGTCATTTTATGACACTTGCATTTATATAATCATATTTCTTTTTTCCAGAATAACATTATGATAATTCATCTACCCTTACCATGTGCATTTTTTGTCAAACACACAGGATCTTTCGGAACTCGTAAATTACGTAGAATATTCATAAAGTCCCTTAATTATAAAACATTTCCATAAAAACACGGCATCGCCGCAGGATTTTCGAAATAAATACGCGGATTTTAGTTCAAAAAGAGCGATGTCAAAGCGCCTAACGTTGAGAGCAACTCAAACTTTCAAGAGACACTCAAAGGTTTAAGCCGGATTTTATGTTTGTTTACTGTGAAACCAAGGTGCATTTTAATGCTGGGTATATTGTTTTTGAGGTTAGAGAACAACGAACAGATAACAAAATAGGATGGAATCGGAATTTTGCGCCCGAAATTAAAATCAATTTTAGCTGTTTTGTTGTTGTAGAAAAAAGGGACAGTTTTCGCGTGCAATTTAAAATTGAATTAAATAGTCAATATTATAACATACCAACATGGCTGCATGCTACAACTTTTATAACCATTATTGTACAAAATTTCCATAAAATATCAATATTATACATAACGTCTTTGCTTTAAACGTATCAAGTAAATAAATAAATAATCCAAGAAATTTTCTTCTTCATAATCGACGAACTAAATATGTATTTTTTTGTCATACAATATGTAAAAACGCTAACGTGACAACGGTATTCATTTTCTCATAATACTGTTTTGCCTCGAATAATGGTGCCTTTTCTCCAATAATGTGCGAGGATGTGTAGTACTCTATATAAATTCTTCTCTTACTTCCCCTAGTTTTAATTGAATCCTATTAAAATTGTATTATATCAACTATCTTGTTTCAGCACACAATGAAGGGCCCGTTCATCGTATGTGCGTTCATCTCCATATTGGAAACGGGTAAGTGAAATCTTTTGCATTTTTCACGAACCATCGAAGAAGCAAGCGTTAAGTATTTGCTCGGAACTCGATGTTTATGTGCATTTTATTTTCCAGACGTAAGAGGTTTTGTGATAGCGTGATTTTTATGGGCGTTATGTAAGAATATATGTATCGATGAATTATTTTTAAGACATTATTCTAGTTCATGAATGAAATTGTAGTTTTTATGGTGTACTAGCTTCCGCCCGCGGCTTCGCCCGCTTGGTGTTTTGATAAAAGGTAGCCTATGTTCTTTCTCAGGGATTAAAGATTGTCTGTGCTAAATTTTATCAAAATCGGTTGAGAGGTTTAAGCGGGAAAGCGTAACAGACAGACAGAGTTACTTTCGCATTTATAATATTAGTAGGGATAGAAAAGATATCGAATAACTCGTATTTTTTTTTAATTTAATGTTTGAATGATTTTTCAAATTAGCTAGTCACCTAAGTTAGGTAGTGAATGTTACAAAAGTTATATGACTACTACTTAATTGATTATATTTGTTGCTTTATAAGACAATTACTGCAAATAATCGTCAAATTTCCTAGATACGTACTTACCCTATAAGGAAAAAAATCGCAATATAGTATTACAATCTTATAAAATTAGGGACACATAAGACTATCTATGAATTTATCATTGTTTTAAAAAATTTCAAATCGGACCAGTAGGTAGTTCTTGAGATTAGCGCGTTCAAACAAACAAACTCTTCAGCTTTATAATATTACTATACATTTACAAAATATATTTTATACCTTTCGAATGTTAAAAGCTATATTTAAAGATAGATTAAATCGCAAATAAATTAAAGAGCGATACGTTTATTTTAAAAACAAACATTTACATATTTGTTACATTAATAACGATGACGTCACTCGTTTAATTACCCCGATATTAAATCAGGATCAAATATTCCAATTTGCGTGGAACATTCGTATGGCTTTATTTGTAAATGAATTTTGTAAATTGATATTTATTGTCATGGGTTATTATTTATTAATATTTTACTGTATTTCAATTTTATATAGATAAATGATAGTTCTACACTAGTATTATAAGGAGGAAACCTTGTTTGTAAGTTTGTTTGTTATGGATAATTATTATCGACAGATACAAAAAAAAATGGTTTTATCAGTAGAAAACTACAGGTCTCATTCCGGATGACAATTGCTCTTTTGTTACTTGTACCTAACTAATACGAGGAAATAGAATCTAAATCAAGATTACAGATATATAGGAAGTTTCGTGTTCCGAGCATTGATGTATTATTACTACGTATAGAGAGGACATCACGAACAAAATCTGTGCGACAAGCGCGGCCGCGGCGGTGCGGGACTCACGTGGGCCGGCTAGTGAGTCATAGATTAAGCGATGAGTTTGTGACGTTTGACTCTAACTCGTGTTACAAAGAGTGTAGTAGCGATGCCCTCTCTAGTACGTAGTACATAGTAACTCAATGGTTCCGAGTCCTTAATTATAGCATCATTCATCATCATCAGTATTACATATTTCTAATTAATTACCTAAATTCTCGTTGAGAATTCAAAAACCACCTTTTTTTACACGTTTGAAAATTTAACCAAAAACTTGTTCAATTTATTTGCCTCTAGAAAGGAATTTTACACTTGTTACAATAATGTTATATCCCTTAATTATAAGGCTTTTTAAGAAACGTATACACTTACAAATAACATAATATTTATTCCGCATAATTACACATTGTATCTCAAAGAACTTTCCTCCATTAATAATTTAGACTCTATTCTCACGAAATACAGTTCCTTTTTGCATATCAGGACTTTCTTTGAAAGCGAAGAAATAAAAACAGATGCTCAAAGGATTCATTAAAAATATAGTCCATTGCGTAGCACTGTTTCGTATTGAATAATATATTCGCTAATTGACTTTAAAAATACATGTTCTAGTTGAGACAATGGATGTTTTGCTTTAGGCTGGGACACACGAAATCTTATATGAGATGAAATCAAATAAAATTCGTGTATTAGGTTCAAAAATAACATGTATGTTGTTAATAATTTTTTAATTCGTAGGGTAGTGTTTAAACCTTAGATTAAGGATTGGTCTCCGCGCGCGCGCTATGACGTAGCGTCGTAGCGTGCTCTACGACGCTACGTCGTAGTATCTTTAATCTAAGGTTTAACTTTAACTAAGGCTTAACTCTCTATTAATTAAGTAGAAGTAACTAAATGTAAGTAATATGGGATAATTAATATAAGTACAACAATCTTGCTCTTCAATTAAGATAAGTTTTTTCGAAATCGGTTAAAAAATTATCTCGGTTTTATTTCATCTTTTTATGCATATCTCTTGCGCACTTGAAGTCCATCAGAATAACCCCCATTTCCATACTTCTATACAAGATTAATATAAAACGAAAGTTTGTATGTTTGTATGCGCTTATGTCACGAACTAATTTACCTTTTACAAAATTCTTTCGCTATTGGATATGTATACATTATCCCTATATGCTATATAGGTATATGTACCACAAGCAAAACCGTGGGTAGACAGCTAGTATACAAATATGAACACACATTTCCATCATACCTTGAATCAATACCATCTATACTCTATACATGTATCGAATTGAAAGGTCCTTCTTAGAATCGAGCTTTTGATGTAAGGGTATTATAATTTAATTAATACTACGTATCTTTGATATGCTGGAGCGGAATAATAATACTAATTGAACAGTAATTTCATATGAGCGTATTTCGTAGCTTAGAATGTATGATTAAAGATTTCTGCGAAAATTGAGTAATTATAGGTAGTACTAGGAAATCGTTCGTTCTGTTTGAGTTGGCGCAAGTTAAATATAAATATATCCTATCCTACTAATATTATAAATGCGAAAATTTGTGAGGATGTGTATGTGTGTGTTTGTTACTCTTTCACGCAAATACCTACTATCTGCTGAACCGATTGCAATGAAATTTAGCACACATATAGAGGGTAACTTGGATTAACACATAGGATAGGTTTTATCCCGGAAATCCCATGGGAACGGAAACTATGCTCGTTTTTCTTTGAAAACGCGGGCGGAAAGCTAGTAATTTAATAAATGACACACGGTAGTAATTTCGCCGTCTGGACTTGAAAGTATTTTCAAAATGAGGTCTATATTTTTTATTTATTTCATTACAAACATTCACAATTTCCAAAACAAAATTTGCTTCTTAATGTTATTGCTTATAGACTAAATATTTATACTAGCTTTGCCCGAGACATTAAAACAATGAATAACATAAAATAAATAGCTTTCGAGTGTTTTGGAAATCGGTCGAGTACCTAATTAATAAGCTAAATCGTATAAACAAAAATCATATCGATATTCTTCGAAATTTTAAGACCTATGGTCATGCAAAGCATCGATTTCCATTACTACCAAACAAAAATAACTAAGTTAATTAATACTAAAATTCCTATTCATTACCATACATAAATCATACAAACATACAAAACACACTCCATGATATCCAAAACAGTCGCTTTGTAAAGCTCTAAATCTCACCCTAATGCCTCTACGAGTATTTTTCAGCAATATTTCTTTCGTTAATCGAATATAAAGCCGACGTTATTGATAACGTTGCTATCAATTCTATCCTTATGGGAAATTTTAGAATCGCATCATTTCGTACTCCATTGAGAGTTATAATTAACATGATTTTTGTATTTATTTTACAATTGATTGTAAATGCTATCTTTTTATTGTGCAATATAATCTTCCTACACGAATATATTTATAAACGAATATATTTTGAATATAACATAATAATTTTTAATACACAAAAATCAACAAAAACCTAAATATAAAAAGCAGTAACTGTAAAACTAATAACGGATAGAAATTAGGCCTTAGGCCTTCTCTGAAATAAACTCAACCATTTATTCATTCAACTGGACTTCATTTGGAAGTGCTTTTGAATCGTCAAATAACAGAATAATAGTAATAATTATAAATAATAAATATAGATAACCGGTGCTTATAGGCAACCTATACTCAGATTTTTAATTAGACGAAGTAAAATGACGTTTACTGTGTTGTCAGTTTTTGATGAAATAAAAATAGCGTTGTCACAAAGTGAATGATTGAAAATCGGGAATGAATGAAAGTGAATCGATCGTATATTGAATATTTAGTTTGTTTACAATTAACGAAAAAATTACTAAAACATTACTTAACGTAAACAGCGTAACAATAAAAATTAAAAAATGATTATAAATACATTCTGCTAGTAACTTATATCTTAAATAGCTTTGTATATTATAATTAGAAATAATTTGGAAAATCCAAAAGTGCACGCCTCATAATTTTTTTTTAATAAATATTTATTAATTATTATTTTTGTTTATTTAATAACAATTAAACCACATCGAATCAGACCCTGAAAAATGAAAGGGTTCTATTCCTGAGCATACTCAAGCGTAAGAGAAAAAAAAGACTCGATTAGTAAAGTATTTCGGTCGCTATCGTGTTAACAAGAAAAAGGATCCGCACATACAGACACACGGACGTCCAAGACAGAACTTTTTTAAACTATTTTTTAACTAGTTTAAATAACAAAAATGACATCAAAAATATCATGAACGTTAAAAATAGTGTTTTTTCTTAATATGTGTGTGTATGTATTATCTTACAAGTGCAATGTATGATACATAAAGACATTTTAAGTTTGAAAAATCAGATGTTTTGCGCGAAGTGACAGTAGTACCCACCTCAACGCTTCGCTTATGAGGCGTGCAATATTGTTATTTTATAGTTTGAAATGATGAACTATTCACACTCATTGTTCATTCATCTGATTGAATGAGAACTGAATTCTTCACTATTACTAATAATATGGCAACATTATTTTACAAAGTGACTTTAGCTGCTGTCAGTTTACTTTGTCTAATTAAAAATCCGAGTATAATATTCAAGTCACGTAAAACTATAAGTAGGTACCTGCAAGACCTTTAATTGTCGTTTTATAATGCAGTACATTTTAACTAAAACGTTCATAAACCAACCTTCCATTACTGAAGTTCGCTATGTCCAACTGCTAACGAGCGAACTTCACAAATTAGTGAACTTTCCCGCCCTTTTGCACCTTTTAACGATCGATATTCGGCTTTATTATTGTCACATTACAATGCGACTAGAACATTCTAGAAGCGTGGGAAGCTTTGGAACAAATCAGTTTGACCCAAACTAAGTTTGTGTTACAATAACCAGTATAGTTAAACTTTGTTCAGTATGACAGCTCGTTCATAATGAGGTCTCGCTTTTATCTCAAAATAGAATTTACGATATTATTGATAACTCTGTGCTCCAAGGTTTTGGTCACATTGCTCTGCCCCTGTTGGTCTTAGCATGACGATATTATCGAGAAAGGCTATATTAATAGCTTTCCTCGATAAATGGGCTATCTAACACCGAAATAATTTTTCAAATCGGACTTATAGTTCCTCAGATTAGCGCGTTCAACCAAACAAACATTTTTTTCAGCTTTATAATATTATTATGTAGTATAGAATGTCATATTAGGAATTATACCTACGATAAGATTTCACCGTCTAGGTGCCCACCACGTGCCCACCTAATGAATTAAATAATTGCCATAACGTAATGATGAATGAACATTTCAAACTAAAATCAACTAGCTTTTAGTTTTAAAATTCCGCTCAAATACAAGCTAGCTGGTCTTATTTGAAAATAATATTAGAATGCAATCTCTTTTAATGCAACCTCTTTCGACAGAAGCGAATTTAAAAATGGAACGAGCGAATTCGAATAATCCTCATTAGAACATTCTAGAACATTCTGGATCTACATATGTTCTACATGTAACTGACCTAATGTGTTTTTTTCAGATGCTTTTCCCAACAATGCGAGGCGCCCTATTGTTGGAACGCACCGGATTGCATTTGAACCGTGAGTCGCTATAATGATCTTTATTCCAAGTATGTAGAGCACAAAATTGCATGCAAGAAAATGAAACTAAATGTACATCTTTTTGTACAAACGTTTTGATGTAAGTTTCGAAGATAGAAATTCAAGATGTATTTAAGTTTTATGCATGCTGCTTCTATTAAAATGGTATTGTGGAATGTGTTTTGTTCTGAATCATATTAAAGAAAACAGACATTGACTGATTGTCCAAATAAAACCTTGATTGCAAAATTGACTTTAAATACCTACCGAATCAGTATATATCTCTAAGAAATAAATAAGACTTTCATAAATATTAATACTGTAAATATCTATATTACAATCGAAAACAAAGTCGCTTACTACTGCAAAATGCATTTTTATGCGGTTTTCATAATGATGAAAATGTCATATAAGACAGAGTAATTTCAAAGACAAAACATTACGTAAAACTATACGTGCATACGAGCACACGTGTTAGAAGTGAAACTTCTTTGCCAGATTCAGAGATACCAAAATCGTCCCCTTACTACATGGCGCGATGGTATTGCTATGACGCGACATTGAAATTTTACTCTCAACGCTCAAGAAGTTTCACTTCAATATCAAATAAAATATTTACCCAATGTGAAATTATATTCATTTGTAACATAATTAAAATAAGTAGGGAAATAATACACATATTATCACTACATAGTATAACACAAAGTAGCTTTCCGCCGTCTATTTGTCTGTATGATTAAATCTTTAAAACTACGCAACGGATGTTGATGCGGATTTTTTTTAATAGAGTAGTTTTAATGAAGTTTTAGATCCCAGGCGAAGTCGCGGGAGAAAGCTAGTATATTATATGTTTGAATAAACATTTCATGTAACATTCATTTTAATTTTAAACTAAAAGCACTTATGCCTTGTGGTTAAATACGTGGTTAGAGCGTCCAACTTCAACCTTGACACTTGAAAATGAACATTTCCAAAAACCTAGGCACCTTCAGTATTTACTTCACTTATGATTATGTTATCATTTTACCTGACTGCGAAAGAAGGTGTTATGTTTTTCGAGTGTATGTATATTTCTTTGGCGTGCCCTAAAGCAGGGCGTAGCTACCGCCGTATCTGCCGTATCAAGTATACGGGGCCCCCACGCCAAGGGGGCCCCCCAACGTGCGCTTTTGTAAGAAATCTTTACCCTTCCTTAGGGCCCCCAAACAAATTTTATACGGGGCAAAGGCACGCTACACTTCTGCCCTAAAGCCCAATTCAACGGATTTTGACATAATATGAAGTGGAGTACCCTCATAGGAGGCCCGTGTCCCAGCAGCGGGAACGTATATGGGCTGATGATGATGATGAAATGTAGTTGTAATCATCAGAATTGTGATAGTGACATCGATATAGGCTACATAAATTAGCAGTCGGGTTTTTTGTTTACACGATAATTCTTTGTATAAATATAAAGTAGCATCAGCTCTACACTAATTTAGAAGCTATTTTTAAATATTTAAGGTGATGAATTAATTTTTCTAACATTTACGGCCCTTTTCAAACCTTCGTAATTTTTATATTATTAAAGTTGTCGTGATGAAAATTCTTGACAAGAAAGTTCAATAGTAACACAATACGTCTACCGTTTTAGAAACATGATTCCATGATATTTTCTCGATAGAAAAAAAAATACAAAGTTATCATTGTTATTTTTTTTTAATCTCTGGCATCTTCAAAATAACAAACGTAAAGTTACGACTTTTTGGATATTAACTATAAAATATACAACCTATACGTCTACCGTGTTAGAATTTTGAAATATATGATGGTTTTGAAATAAACAAGAAATACTTGAAATTAGCGCGCGACCAGCCAATATAGCGAGAGCCGCCCTGTACCTTCCTACCCCGATCGCTGCACGAGTCATTCCCGCTACGGCCGTCACACGGGGAACTTGTGTCGCTCGCGCAATCGTAAAAAAGGGTGACAACACGATAAGACAAAATGAGACAAATGGGGACAATAAATAAAATAAGAAGAAGAAACATAAAGGTTGGAGGAAAAAGAATGCTTACAGTTGGAACAAATTAATGAAGTAAGTTGGTTTTATTTTAAATTTGATGATAATTGTATTATAGACGATGTTTGATATGTACCCCTGTTTTAAGTACATAACGAATGTGTAAGATTTTTTCATTTATAGCATAAATAATCTGTTCAAAAATCCGGAATCCAGAAGGAAAATAAACCCACTGATTGTTCACAATGTGAATCCACTCCTTCGTAAGTACCTTTATTCAGTCAAAAATGTATGTTATCAAAGCTCTACTTGGTTTTATCGCATGATTCCATTTTTAGCAAAAAGCAACAAAGTGCAAAGAAATAAAAAATCATGGTGAACTTAGTGGAAGTATGGTGGACATAATATGGAACAGGAGCTCATTGGAGTAGTATTATATTTAAAAAAAATACGAAATAATTTCAAGAATTACATTTCTTAGAAGGTGGTAGATAAGTATGTTGTATAAATAATTTGATGTTGATATTTATTTCATTTATACTTACTACACCTGTGCGGGAAATTGCTTAGTAATAAAACAGGTTTATATTCATATTTACATAGTAATGTGAGTTTTCATTTAGAAAAATTTTGTGTAAGTATATTAAATTGAGTTCCTGGGTGATCTGGAAACACAATTGGGCCCGGAAGATGGCGCTGCAGTCACTCCTCCTAATGACATGAACCGATTTGGATGAATATTTGTGTGCACATTTCTTTTTTGTGGGATGATTGGTTGATTCGCTTTCACATTAGCTAATATATTGTATTTTTGTTGTTAGAAAGTAAACTTAATTTAATGTTTATAATACATTATTATTGGTATAAATAAGCCAGTGTTCGTCTCACATTGCTGTACCTGCCTACCTACCCTACCAGGGCCTAACTTTGTTCTGGCTATTTTATTTTGATTATTTGTAATGAATAATTACAATTATAATAGAGTGCAAAAAATAAATACATGCGTCAATATATTGTGTTTTTTTTAAACAATTTTTTTATTTAAAAAAATATCATTCCGACCGCGGCTTTGCCCGCGTGGAATTAGATTATATCGTGAATCCCGTCTTATCCCACAGAAGTGTTCAGTTCGGATAAAAAGTATCCTATGTGTAAGTCCAGGCAATTAGCTATATTTTATCAAAATTGGTAATGTAGTCTTGATGTGATTAAGTAACAACTAACAAAAAAATATACAAATTAACATCCAAAGTTTCGCATCAGTTTTACTGTATTAGTGATATCTTCCACTCTTGACTTTGACTGAGAAGAAGTAGGGTTTATAACTTCTTTCAGAAATATTACCTTTCATTTCTGGGCATGACGTAATATTTACGTCAGCATCAAATTCTATCTAAATCCATTCAGTAGTCCGCGTTATTGAGTACCATTTCATTTTTTCAGAGTAACAATATTTTTTGTTATTTTAAAGATTATTTATAACCTGTATTATTTTGTAATAAAGTAAACATTACGAAATAATAATAATTAATAATTATTAATAATGTCTAAGTAGTTGTTAAAAAGAAGATTATTTGTTTATAAGCAAGAAAATAAAACCAATAAATCAACAATTAAATATATGTATAAGAATATTATAACTGTATGACGACTCCATACATGTTTGTCCCGAGTCGGCCAGCGGCAGCGCGGCGAGTTTGCAAGAATGACTTCGCGCACACCCGCGTTCGCGATAGCGAGCTATTAGACTCCGCCCGCCAAGCAGTAGATTTTTTTTTGTGTATCGTCTTAATTTACAATTGTACCAAATTAATCAATTTATATATTAATCGCTATCGCTTCCGCTCATGCTCTGACCGCGCCCTTAAGCGGATTTCACAGATTTATCAAAGAGTTTCCACTACCTGCTTTAAGCTTTCTATGAACTGATAGAAATCGTTTTTATTTATTTGTATTCGCTTTACTAGCTTTTTGTATTTGTAATGCAAGATAATCCGAAAAGAGCTATATGTAGAAGAGATTTTGTTTTTTTTTTTTGTGTATTTGAATGTATAAGAGTAAAATGAATTTATAACAGTAAAATGTTTATTAAAATTTAGAATTATATGATGTGCAAAAAGTAATGGTTTACTGATAATACCATTTTGTGGACTATGAATTGACAGCTATCTAATTTGAAAAGTTTTACGAAATCGGTATAGTATCCTAAACAGTAACTACTTTAATAAAATAAAAATTTTTGCATTTCTTGAAAGTTGTACATTTTAAATATTTTTTACCAAAACCTTTTAATCAAATTTTTAAACCATTCAAACAAAAATGAATACTTACGGAATTTGATTAATTTCATGAATTAAACGTAATAAATGTATTCTGAGAATTTTTCGAAATGGTTTCATTGGTTTTGAATATTACAAATAACATGCTTTGATAATATGATCTTAATGCCGTCAAATTGCTGAAACTTGTGATTAAATTTATAGCAATTAGCTTAATAACAAATTTAATGGAAAATGTTTGTTTCAGTTCACACAGTGAAGATCGAAATTATGATGCAGGTGAGTTATCTTATAGTATTTCTATTTAATAATAAATATAAATTGATTCGCTTTTGCAACAACTAGCGTTTAACCCTGGTTTCGCCTGCGGTACATCATCATCACTACATAGTATAAAGCAAAGTCGCTTTCTCTTTTCCTATGTCCGTATGTATGCTTAAAAAACCGCATCAAAATCCGTTGCGTAGTTTCAAAGATTTAAGCATACAACGGGACATAGGGACAGAGAAAGCGACTTTGTTTTATATGTACTAGGTACTAGCGGTCCGCCCCGGCTTCGCCCTTGGTACATATTTCGCAATAAAAGTTAGCCTATGTTCTTTCTCAGGGTCTAAAGATTATCTGTGCCAAATTTCATCAAAATCGGTCCAGTAGTTTATGCGTGAAAACCATACATACATACAAACCTTTCCTCTTTATAATATTAGTGTAGATGTAGTGATTATACACTACATATCCATACTAATATTATAAATGCGAAAGTAACTCTGTCTGTCTGTCTGTCTGTTACTTAATCACGCCTAAACTACTGAACCAATTTGCATGAAATTTGGTATGGAGATATTTAGATACCCGAGAAAGGACATAGGCTACATTTTATTGCGAAATATGTACCACGGGCGAAGCCGGGGTGGACCACTAGTTTCATATAAAGCATTTTAAGAAAACACACCAAAATTAACCTACATTTAAGCCCAGTAATGTATAACAGCACAATTTATTGCCCAGGTATAGGATAATACCTAACATACTGCAGTCTAGAATTCGCGTAGGATAACATAAATCCAGATTAAACCGGTTCGAGGCAGAACCAAGCGGGCCAATTAGCGCAGCTTTGCATAGTTCGGCTTAGTGAAAACAAGCATTTTGGTAATTATTATTTATTGTAGTGGGAATTCAAAATGGCGGATTATGTTAGATGTTTTTGTTCAAATGGACAACGTTTTTTTCGAATGTTTGAGCTTTTTTTTGACGTGACAACGTCTTATAATTCGATAGAGCCGGCTGCACGCACGAAATAACATGACTCATGCGGCGTTACCTCGCTCTGAGACGTTCCATAAGGCTTGAAGTGCAAGCGAGAGCGCGGAACGAGCGACAAAGAAGCACAATCGGACGTTGTCACGTTCAACTATCGTCAGACCGACTTTACAGACAACCAATTTTTATTTAAAAGGTAGGTACCTAATATTAAATATGTAGTGTACCTACAAGTTTTATTCACATTAATGTATAATTTATACTAAAACTTTAAGAATAAACATTTGATTTATTTGTTAAGTATTAACGCAAAACCTACAGGACCAATTACGATTTTCGATAATCAATATTTAGTAAGCAATTCAATGAGTGAAACATGGTGGTAAACATACAAGTACCATAATACGAAGTCAGTGTTCTAATAACAATATACAAAACTAGCTTTTCCGCGCGGTTTCACCCGCATTGCTCCGCTCCTGTTGGTCTTAGCGTGATGATATATAGCCTATAGCCTTCCTCGATAAATGGGCTATCTAACACCGAAAGAATTTTTCAAATCAGACCAGTAGTTCCTGAGTTTAGCGCGTTCAAACAAACTCTTCAGCTTTATAATATGTATTAGTATAGATTTATTGATCAATTACTGCAATTTATCTTGAGATAATTAAAGGCTTCAGTTCGTATTGAACTATAATCTCAATTTTATTTTTTTATAAGCTTTAATTTTTGTCAATGTATGTTTGGGTGAAATTATGCAAAATAATTATGAAGCAGATATCTTTATTTTAAACTAGCGGTCCGCCCCGGCTTCGCCCGTGGTACATATTTTCGTTTTCTCTACATAAAAACCATCCTCGTACTTCAAGGAATATAATAAAAAAAGAATTATCGAAATCGGTTCAGCCGTTCTCGAGTTATGCGCTTACCAACACATTTTGCGATTCATTTTTATATATAAGATTAATTCAAACATATAGATAAAAATCAAATAAAGTCTCTTCTAATTTATGACCATTTTTAATTTAATATTCTTGGCGATTGGGCATAATCTGAGAATTTATTGTTTTGGCGCTCAGCGTATCTTTGCCTTCTTGATATTCCAAATTTTCCGATTTTCTTTTAGCCCCTTATGAATGGGTATCCTATTAATATTTGAGCCAAACTAATTTGAGCCTATTAGACTACGTTTCTTAATTATCTAGAAAGATAATAATTCTCATATAGGTTATACAAAGTAATTTCGATGAAAGTACAAGGTACCATATAAGTTTTAGGTATATGGCATGAAATTCGATCACCTATTTCGGGAGAATTTACTATTTGTTTAAAAGCCTATAATAAATACACTTAACAAAAAAAAAAACAATGAAGTAACAAATCTTGACCAAATAATTAAAATATATATGCTTAAGCCTACAGCTACACCAAAAAACTATTACCTAGTAATAAATAGTATCTATGTTTCAATTTGACATAATTTTATTTCGAACAAACAAGAAAGGTCCAAGGTCCAAGTAACTTAATATTTTCCACTGCATTCAAACAAATCTTCACCAAGCAAATGCACATACGTAAGCAAATAGAAGCGAAGCCGCGGGCGAAATCTAGTGATGGATTTACCGAAATGCGGTGAGCCAAAACAATAAATTCCAAGCTTATAGCCCCTGTTCGCCAACAGATTTCAACATAATCCCTGTTTCTCTAATAGCTGAGTATTCGTAATATAACCTATTTGTCTATTGTAACGAGATTTGGTTGGTCATTTATTTGCAGCATAAAACATGTTAAAACTATATTTAATTATCTTCTCTGTTGAAAGTGTTTTCCAAATCGGTGGTACATAGTAAAACTATAATAGATTAGAAATATAGGTACTAGATTATAATAATATTAAGACGTCGTTAATAATATTAGGTATCAGTCATGGGACTGTCATAATAATAACAATAGAAATGAAGTAAAGTCAAACATTTTTTTTTATTATAAAAAAATGAATGTTTCCGTTTATTTCGACCATCGTTACAATGACGGCCAATAAAAGGCATTTAGGACATCTACACTATCGTGATTGCCTCTACTCGTCCAAGCAAGCCGATTCGCGCAGCACCCAGCACTGTAGGCGTCTTTTGGGAACATGGGAACCACTGAAAATCAGTGCTTTAGCTCTTAAAGCTGCAGCTTTCCTGCACACAAAATAATCTATACTAATATTATAAAGCTGAAGAGTTTGTTTGTTTGTCTGAATGTGCTAATCTCAAAATACGGTCCGATTTGAAAAATTATTTCGGTGTTAGATAGCCCATTTATCGAGGAAGGCTATAGGCTATAGAACATCACGCTAAGACCAACAGAAACGGAGCCACGCGGGTGAAACCGCGGAGAGCAGCTAGAGCACAATATGTTTCTATTTTATTGCAAAATTTCTTTTTTTTTTAGTTTTCCGTGTGTGTCGAATTAAATGCTTTTTCTTAATTGCTTCGCGAGTCTGCTCGCTCTGTGTGAGTCTTTGATACACATTCATAACATAAACAAAATCCAGCTGTGCCAGATTAGTGCTATTGCGTTCAGCTTAACCAGAATTGCATACAACTAATCAATTTCGAATAAAGGCATGCATATTAATGTTTGCGCAATAAATTAGTAAGGCAAATTAGTTGCAGTCGAGTTTGAAATAAAATCAATATGTTAGTCGGTTGAGTCAGAATTGGTGAACGGATTTGGATGGATTTTGATTTGTTGATAGGTATAAATAGATGAAATAATTAAAAAAAAATTAATGTACAACGTATCCCATTTCGGTATCAATTTTTTCTAGATTGACTGGAAGAAATGACTTAAAATCGATAAGCTTCATTGTCTGTAATTAATATTGTATTTCATTAAAAAGTGAAGTCCCGTGTCCCCGTAGTGGGGTAAGGGGCAGATGCATTATTCATACATCTGTTTCACTGATCGATTTTCTTTAGGGACAAGTAGGTGATCAGCCTTCTGTGTCCTGCCAGACCGAGACATTTTTTTTCTTCGTCTCCACCGGGAATCGAACCCAGGACCCCTCGGTTCTACGCTCACGCGTCAACCACTGTACCAAGGAGGCGGTCTTGTATTGTATTTCATTAAGGACGCATATACAAATTGACGCGCATCAATTTTACGTTTTGAGTCTTACTACTACACGTGCACGGCTCACACACACAGCGAAATGCGAGAAACGACGAAATTATGACTAAACTGACACGACTTGATAATTGAACTTATTTTTATTGCCATGTTTTTTTTTTTAATTTACTTTGATTTGTTTGTAACGTTGAATGGTCACAAAAGTAGATACCATTTACCTAATTTCATTGGACAGTGATTGATTGGTAAACAAGTACTTGCCAAAGTGTACTTCGAAGACGGCTACTGGAACTAATAGATGATTAGAGCTACGTGTACCAAGTTTGGGCTCATTTTGTTAGTTATGTTGAGACCTTACCTCCGGACTTGATGGAGTGACCTGAAGGTGTACTTCGAAGACGGCTACTGGAACTAATAGACGAGTAGAGCTAGGTATGCCGAGTTTGGGCTCGTTTTGTTAGTTACGTTGAGACCTTACCTCCGGACTTGATGGAGTGACCTGAAGGTGTACTTCGATGACGGCTACTGGAACTAAAAGACGAGTAGAGCTAGGTATGCCGAGTTTGGGCTCGTTTTGTTAGTTACGTTGAGACCTTACCTCCGGACTTGATGGAGTGACCTGAAGGTGTACTTCGAAGACGGCTACTGGAACTAATAGACGAGTAGAGCTAGGTATGCCGAGTTTAGGCTCATTTTGTTAGTTATGTTGAGACCTTACCTCCAGACTTGATGGAGTGACCTGCAGGTGTACTTCGAAGACGGCTACTGGAACTACTAGACGATTTGAGCTAGGTGTGCCGAGTTTGGGCTCATTTTGTTAGTTATATTGAGACCTTACCTCCGCAATTGATAAAGTGACCTGCAGGTGTACTTCGAAGACGGCAACTGGAACTAACAGACGAGTAGAGCTAGGTGTGCCGAGTTTGGGCTCGTTTTGTTAGTTATGTCGAGACCTTACCTCCGGACTTGATGGAGTGACCTGAAGGTATACTTCGAAGACTGCCACTGGAACTAATATACGAGCTGAGCTAGGTGTGCCGAGTTTGGGCTCGTTTTTTTAGTATATAATTTTGTTGTGGTATCAAATGCAAGTGGGTTTTCGAAAACTAGAAAGAAAATACTTTTATTTGGCACATACATATACTACTGATAGGTACTTGCAAATACTTTTTTAAGTTCCAATATACTGAAACATTACTATAAATAAAATGTTGTGTGGTTTTATGAAACCACGGTAAAAGTGAAACTGTTCGAACGGTTCCGAACACTGCTTTGTGTAGCGCATGTCGCGTGCTGAGTAGGTATACCTACTCGGCAGCCGCGATACACGCGACATGCGCTACACAGACCAAAAAGTTTGAGACGATGTAATAAAAGTTTCACTTTAATAAAATCTATCAAAAATCTTATATCATACGTATATAATATGTATCTTTATTTATATCTAACTAGCGACCCGCCCATGCTTCGCATGGGTGCAATGGCACGGCCGCGGCGGCCGGCCGGTACCGCCGCAAACGCTACGTCCCGCAATTTTTAAATCTGTAATATCTTCGAAAATATTCACTTAAATCATACGGTGTAAAGGGCCATATAGATCTATATTAAATGAACAATGTATTTAAGGTATTTAATTGGTTAAGAATTAATGCTGTATTGGTTAAAATCGCTTCGAAAATTAGCCATTATTATTTGTCGTAAAAAGTAAATGACAAAAAAAAGTAATTGTGGGTTATCCATAAGAGATAGACATATACCATCACGGACTTTTCCGTAGACTTTTTCAATGTGTACAATACTTAGTACATTATTTTGATAGAACTCGTAGGGTTCAGCCTGCGTTTGCAATGTAAGCGGAATAAATGTTATTATTTACGACATCACATTAGAAACCTCAAAAATAACAGTACTTTTCCACTATTTAATGGATGATATTATACATATTATAAACCTTCCTCTTGAATCACTCTATCTATTAAAAAAAAAACCACATCAAAATCCGTTGCGTAGTTTCAAATATTTAAGCGTACAAAGGGACATAGGGACAGAGAAAGCGACTTTGTTTTATATGTACTATGTAGTGATGATAGTGATAATATAATGTATCTATCTATTTATAATCAACTAGCGGTCCGCCCCGGCTTCGCCCGTGGTACATATTTCGCAATAAATATAAAACATAGCCTATGTTCTTTCTCAGGGTCTAAAGATTATCTGTGCCAAATTTCATCAAAATCGATCCAGTAGTTTATGCGTGAAAACCATACATACATACAAACCTTTCCTCTTTATAATAATACTAGCGACCCGCCCCGGCTTCGCACGGGTGCAATGCTGATACTAAATACACTACAGAAAAATTGTGAACGTTGTATAGGTATAAAAATATAGCGGCCCGCTCCGGCATCGCAATTCGCACGGGTATAAAATACATAGCCGGGCGGCCGCAAACGCTACGTCCCGCAATTTTTAAATCTGTAATATCTTCGAAAATATTCACTTAAATCATGCGGTGTAAAGGGCCATATAGATCTATATTAAATGAACAATGTATCCATGGTATTTAATTGCTTAAGGATTAATGCTGTATTGGTTAAAATCGCTTCGAAAATTAGCCATTATTTGTCGTAAAAAGTAAATGACAAAAAAAAGTTATTGTGGGTTATCCTGTATCCATAAGAGATAGACATATACCATCGCGGACTTTTCTGTAGACCTTTTCAATGTGTATAATACTTAGTACATTATTTTGATAAAACTCGTAGGGTTCAGCCTGCGTTTGCAATGTAAGCGGAATAAATGTAATTTTTTACGACATCACATTAGAAACCTCAAAAATAACAGTACTTCTCCACTACTTAATGGATCTTATTATACATATAAACCTTCCTCTTGAATCACTCTATCTATTAAAAAAAACCGCATCAAAATCCGTTGCGTAGTTTCAAAGATTTAAGCGTACAAAGGGACATAGGGACATAGGGACAGGGAAAGCGACTTTGTTTTATACTATGTAGTGATGCCACTTTGCGTTGTAATTTTATAACTCAAGAATAGGCTCACCTATCCAAACAAAATGTTTAGGCTTTTTTCAGACTATTAAGTACATGGTTTATGTGAAGTTTGGTAAGGTAGAGTAGTGTATAGTATGGTAGAATAGGGTAAAGTAGTGTAGAGTAGAGTAGTGTAGGGTAGGATAGATAGGGTAGGGTTATGTAGGGTAAAAGATAAAAAAATGGATAAAACTCAAGAAAAACAATTCTTTTTAATTAATTCTTAGTTTTCATTATATTACTATGGCAATTTGATGAATGTTCCTGTAGTTCCATATTTCTTTTGAATCTTGGATCGGTCAATTCTGGAAGGAGGCTGTTCTTATAAAATCGAATTAAATGTGTCTTCATGTTCTCCTTCAACAATTGATCGTCATATCTTTCCGGTTGCCCTTCGGGTGTATCATCACGACTACTATTAGTTCCAGTAGCCGTCTTCGAAGTACACCTTCAGGTCACTCCATCAAGTCCGGAGGTAAGGTCTCAACGTAACTAACAAAACGAGCCCAAACTCGGCAAACCTAGCTCTACTCGTCTATTAGTTCCAGTAGCCGTCTTCGAAGTACACCTTCAGGTCACTCCATCAAGTCCGGAGGTAAGGTCTCAACGTAACTAACAAAACGAGCCCAAACTCGGCATACTTAGCTCTACTCGTCTATTAGTTCCAGTAGCCGTCTTCGAAGTACACCTTCAGGTCACTCCATCAAGTCCGGAGGTAAGGTCTCAACGTAACTAACAAAACGAGCCCAAACTCGGCAAACCTAGCTCTACTCGTCTATTAGTTCCAGTAGCCGTCTTCGAAGTACACCTTCAGGTCACTCCATCAAGTCCGGAGGTAAGGTCTCAACGTAACTAACAAAACGAGCCCAAACTCGGCATACCTAGCTCTACTCGTCTATTAGTTCCAGTAGCCGTCTTCGAAGTACACCTTCAGGTCACTCCATCAAGTCCGGAGGTAAGGTCTCAACATAACTAACAAAACAAGCCCAAACTCGGCATACCTAGCTCTAATCGTTTATTAGTTCCAGTAGCAGTCTTCGAAGTACACGTTCAGGTCACTCCATCAAGTCAGAAACTAAATATGAAATTTATAATCCCATAAGTATAAAATCTATAAATAAAATAAATGCGTGAAGGATCAAGTTTATTAGGTGAAATATTTTGTATTCGTACAGTGATCTTTTCGTAAACGAGGAGCTGCTTACAAGCGTCACAGTGTCTACTCACAACGGCGGCTGAGCGCAGACTAAATTACTAAAATATTTCATTACAAATTGTGTTGCAATAATTCAAGGTAGTGACAAATAAAATAACCCTTATTTCAATGCAATAAGTATCACGCGTTACAGCTAAATATGTGAAAAAATAAGATTTGATTTTAATTTTTTTCTCAGCCTATTTGTAACATTTTGATAGTTTTATCTAGTACCTTTTTGAGTTAGACATGTCTACTTACTTAAAATATTTTTAAATAAATCAATTTGTTTTATTAAATACAAGAAAAATGTTCGTTTATTCAGCACGATATTGTCAATTTTGGGTGAAGAGGCAACGGAAATTATTTTTTTCAATATTATAAACCAAAATTTTCGACTTAAAATATAGTACCATTTAAAGATTAAGGAGTAATCTATTTATGGTAATTATTAGTTAAATTTGGTTTTGTACTATTTCGCCGCAAAATGCACCGAAAAACTGCGTATTTTTGTCAGATTCGTAAACGCGTCCTTAACGTTCCTGTAATTCATTTCAATGTTAGTAATAATATAAATTGTCAAAATAACTGATTGTCTATTTGTATTATAATTGTGCTTACACGCTTGAATAGCTGGATGGTTTCTGATGAATTTCGATAAAGCCGATTCTATATAGATTTAATCTTAGAGAAGATTGTTACGGAATACGGAAAACGAAACATGGAAGAAGTAAATTAGATTTGACAATAAAACAAGAGTGCAATAAGCAATTTTGAAATATTTTTTATATTTGTTCATACTAATTCCTTGCAGCTAATTTTAAAATAATTATTATCTACTAAATAGTTACGTTAATTAAGGAAATTCCAATAATCGTAAATAATATGCGAAAGTAACTCAACAGTCAATGAAATCTTCAAAATTGAGAACAAAAAGGAAATCACATTAAAACTAATAATAATAATTAGTCATCATTTCCAAATAGGTAATGAAATAATTTTCAGTACCTACTAAAAGCCTATTTGAACGAATCTAAAAACATATTAGTCACAAAGGTAATAATATTATATCGTTAATCCATACTAATATTATAAATGCGAAAGTAACTCTGTCTGTCTGTCTGTTACTCAATCACGCCTAAACTACTGAACCAATTTGCATGAAATTTGGTATGGAGATATTTTGATACCCAAGAAAGGACATAGGCTACTTTTTATTGCGAAATATGTACCACGGGCGAAGCCGGGGCGGACCACTAGTACTTTAATATTTAGTTACGTGAACATTACCTAGTACGTAATTCACCCAAACCTAATTACTAGAGTAACATGAATATGGAGGTAACCTACGAGCTATATGTATAAATTACTAGCTTTCCGCCCTCGGCTTCGTCCGCGTTTTCAAAGAAACACCCGTTCCCGTAGGATTTCCGGGATAAAACCTATCCTATGTCCTTTCTCGGGTATCAAAATATCTCAATATACCAAATTTCATGCAAATTGGTTCAGTAGTTAAGGCGTGATTGAGTAACAGACAGACAGAGTTACTTTCGCATTTATAATATTAGTATGGATTTATAGGAAGTTCTAGCTGAAAATCCAACGGGAATTAATAATTTAAAGTGGAAGTAGGTATCTAATTTAATGGAAATAAATTCTAAATTATTAAGATACGACGAAAAGGCTCTATTTAAAGCTTCCTATGTATGTGTATAGATATTTAAGAAACTACTTAATATATTTTCTAAATATGTGCTTACCAGAAAAATGTTAAATGTTTTGTGTATCTTCTGAATTTTCTCAATAATTCAATGTGTCTTGTATTGTAATAATATGCACATTTTATGTAATAAATGAATAACCAATGTTTATTATTGTACGAAAGTATTATTGGAATTGGATTTTAAAATTGCTTCACAATAAAAGCGCTCATTTTTTGTTATTATTGATAAGCGTGCTTGAAATTTGATCAAAAAATTTAATCTCAAAGAGATATATTTTAAATATTATGCATACCTACTTTATAAAATGAAAATCAATATTTTTGTTGCAGTTACATTGGACATGGATTATAACGAACATTCAGAAGATTTTGCAGAAAGGTAAGTTATATCACTACATACAAAAATCGGCTGCGTCTGTCTATGTGTCTATTCGCGATAAACTGAAAAACTACTGTACCAATTTTCATTCCATTTTCACCAAGGATTAGCGTAGGTAGTTTTCCAGAAAAGTTTCAATTTATAATTTGTTAGAGAACTCAATATTTTAAATAATTTTTTGTATGTATACCTGTTTATTTGTATGTGTAGTTTATTTGGACCTAGAAAGCAACTTCAAACATTTTATATTATGTCGGTTAAAATTAAAATATCGCCTGCCAGACACAATCAAACCTTACCCGAGGGAATACATAAAATTGTAATATACCTTCAAAAACATGTTTAATTACCTCTCCTGTATGGATAATGAAAAATCCACGTGTTTTCATAGAAAACGTGGAAAATTCCCTTTGATCAACCGGAGCTTTTCCGAACTTGTAATTTTCGTGTTGTTTTGTTACCGTGTGTTCTATGTTTTTTTTTATTTGAAAACATATTCATTAAAACTGAACCCTGTCTGAGTTTTGATTTATAGTCATAGTTCATATATTCAAAAATATATTTATTTCATAGGTTTTCGTACTTAGTATAGTCCAGCTTACCGCCCGCGGCTTCGCCCGTGTTTTCAAAGAAAAATCCGCATAGTTCCCATTCCTGTGGGACTTCCGGGATAAAACTTATCCTATGTGTTAATCCAAGTTACCTTCTGTACGTGTGCTAAATTTCATTGTAATCGGTTTAGTAGTATTTGCGGGAAAGAGTAACAAACAAACATACCTATTACCTACGCAATACGCATACATCCATCCTTGCAAACTTTCACATCTATAATATTAGTAGGAGAACGTTACATTTACGTTTTGTTTTAGTCAAGTAAATATTCACAAATATTCTTCTAAAGAGCAACAGAAATATTTTAGTCAATCAAATCACATTAAAAATAATATCATTACAATCGTCATTATCTCATAATTATTTAAATACATTAATTGTTTCATAAAATACGCACCTATATAAAAACTACACCGTAATATTTACTTAGGCGTATTATAAAAATACATTTTAAAATATGTATAATAAAATATAACCTAGCTGGTAGAAATATGTATGAAGACAAGACTGACTTTCTCGCGATAAAAGCTGTGGGCGGGAAGCTACTTACTTTAAATTAAATGTGTTTTACTAATATATGAATAAATATCTTTTAATTTCAGGTTTCAATACAACAAACATCAAGGGACTGAAAATTGTAAGTAAATTACATTTTTAATCATGTATCGAATTACCTAATTTAAATTGTTAGAAATTGTATATTTATTATACACTAGCGGTCCGCCCCGGCTTCGCCCGTGGTACATAATATTTACGTTTTCTCTACATAAAAACCATCCTCGTACTTCAAGGAATATAATAAAAAAAGAATGATCGAAATCGGTTCAGCCGTTCTCGAGTTATGCGCTTACCAACACATTTTGCGATTCATTTTTATATATAAGATAATAGGGCTTTATGCTATTATTTTGTAATACAAGTACCATTTTCTACAATTTCTTTAACACAGCATCAGTAGGCATAAATTGTGTTTGTTTATCCATTACCTATTAATAAACTTACAGAAAAATAACAAACAAACACACAATTCTTACCATCATTACTTTTAGGTTTTCTTGCTAATATTACACAGTTGAAAGTATATTCGTATATATTATGTATTCGGCAGGACATATTTTGATGAATTTAGCAACGAAAGGTCTTAAATCTTGGTTAACGACATACTTGTAAGTTGTAAAACTTGAACGCAGTCGCGGCAAAAGCTAGTATACTTCAAATTCACTTAAGTAAAGTTTTCAGTTTTCAACTTGTATACGTAAACAAGTCTGCTCTCGACGCCTTTACTTTGACACAGTTTATTTATTTTTGAATTGAAAACTAAAATATAACTAAGTATATGTACTTTTTATTGCATCGCATATAATGCTGCAGTTACAATAACTGCTTTTTAATACCAACCTCTTAAAAGCTTCTCTTACTAATATGCCTACTTAGGGCCGATTTTTCAATGCTTGGATAAAACTTATCCGTCCAATAAAGTATTACACAATAATATTAAAATGTCACGTAAACTGTTAAATACGGGCAATTAGAATACGTTTTTAAAATGGTAGTTTTATAAATTATTCGACGAATAAGTTTTAACCAAGGATTGAAAAATCAGCCCTTAGTTACATATTTTATCACATAACAGAGAACGTTGGTTGTCTAGCAGTGATACCTTTAGGCTCTAAAGTAGCTGTTTTTGTTATTTTGTAAGTCCAATTGTACAATAAAGAATAAATTAATATACTTTATAAATAGCTAGAAAGGTACCATTGCTATCAATTTCTCAGATATATTGGAACCTATTTTTACAATTAATATCTAAATTGATAATAAATAATAATAAAGTACACAGCTCATATTATAATAATATAATCTTCTATCTTAATCACAATAATAGCTGTGCTACTTGTTTAATGTCAAACTAATTACCTAACCCGTTTGATAAGCTGGTTAATATATTATGCTTATGTATGTAGATAACACCTGCAAATGCCTAAGAAAGGCTATAATTTTATAGATATACAGGATTATTTAAATTAATAAAATAAGATTTTACCCTTCATTCCAAATATATGATTTAGATTTTAGTTGTACGAGAGTAGAGCTATAAACATATTTAATGCTTTGTAAGATTATAAAGTGCAAACATTCTCACTCTGGAATAAACATACTCAATCTCAAACATTTATTTATTCAATAAGACTTCTTCTAGAAGCACTTTTGGTCGTCATAACCGTAACATTTAATTACCATTTACGATCGCATGTACAGTAAATATACAAGGGACATTAAAAAACATTATTAAAAAATCTACTAATCTACACATTGTTTATATTAATCTTCCTATAATTATTGGAATAAAAGCAGAATGTGTTAGAATTAAAAAAGTTTGCATTACCAAACATTTGTGACCACAATTACACGTCCAGCGTATTGGATAAAAACCCAAACACTAGGGACTTTTTTCGTATGAAAATATTCAATATCGTGACAATAAATAGACTGATGATTTGATTATTTAAATCCATAGTTGTACAAGTGGTATAATAATTATTATGTGTAAGTGTATTAGAATAATTACTGTCACCTCAATCCAATAGTATTTAGCCTTAACTAAAATATAAATCGATGAACTTTTATTAAATATTTTATATTAAGCTCTTTTTTGCGAAAATAATCATATTAGTATAAAACAAAGTTGGTGTCTGACGATTTTATAAGTTAATTTGTTAAGTTTTCTATACAAAGCGAGCAAAGCCACACACAGAAAGCTAAGTAAACAAATAAAATACTTAGACAAATACCAATTTATTTATTATTTTCAAATTGCAAAGCCCAAAAACTAATCTCACGAAAACAGAATTGCGGACAAAATTAGGAACAAACAGCCTGTTATTAATGCATAAATTTATCGTGGCTATATTTTCTGACGTCGATTCATATTTCCCATAGGAGATATCTCGTCTAAAACAAATTGATTTCAAAAACTTTTATTTCTCCGTACACGATATTGTTTTGGGGATAAGACTTGAGAAATGTCTGAAATAAAATTTAAAATTATAGCTAAAATGTTGCATACATTGGTTATAAACTTCCCAAAATTTGAGACACTTAATCCATACTAATATTATAAATGCGAAAGTAACTCTGTCTGTCTGTCTGTTACTCAATCACGCCTTAACTACTGAACCAATTTGTATGAAATTTGGTATAGAGATATTTTGATACCCGAGATAGGCTACTTTTTACCCGGGGAAAAAGGTGTATATAGGTTATTATCGCTTCGGGAATGGCTCGTCGAAATGTGGTTAATTAGCCACATTTAGTTGTCTCATTTTCCCTCGCGATAGTTGAATCATGCCATCTTACTTTTTCGTCTAATCGTGTGTGCGATAGTGTGCCGTTTTTGAAGATCAAATGTTGTGTTTGCAACCTATCTGCAAACTTTGACCTATTAACTTATAATATACCTAATTGGTATTAATAATCGAAACAGCAATTTCCAACTCAAACTCAAACATTTATTTATTCAATTAGGCTTCTTCTAGAAGCATCTTTGAATCTTTATTACATACTAGCTGTTCCCCGCGGTTTCACTCGCATTGTTCCGCTCCTGTTGGCCTTAGCGTGATGATATATAGCTTAAAGCCTTCCTCGATAAATGGGCTATCTAACACCGAAATAATTTTTCAATTCGGACCAGCATTTCCTGCAATTAGCGCGTTCAAACAAACAATCTCTTCAGCTTTATTATATTAGTATAGATTTTTTAAATTTACCACCGTTTCGGAAAGCAATATCAATTGCTTTCCTCTATTGATTTCGTCTTATCATCCAACTCCCATATAAATTGAAACAGGACCGTCTATATGTTTAACTTGAGTATCGTTTATCCGATCTTCACGGGTAGTCGGGCAATCAAAGGAACAGATTTGCCTTAACACGGTAATCGGTCAAAGCAGATATCAATGTGACTTGTCCTTTAAAAAGATAAGGATGGGAGGAAATGTTATACAACAATTATTTTATGAAAAATTATACAACAAATAATTATTGTCAGTCAATAATTCATATTTCTGTGAAAATATAATCCTTTTGCTTAATTATAAGTAACAATAAAGATGACTGAATTATTAAAATGTGTGGTTCAATGTAAAAATGTATCGTAATTTTAATTGTTCATGCATTTCGAATTAACCTGAGAGGGATTTTAAAACTCATTATCTATGTCTTATTATAGAGTAGTAAGCTTAAACAGATTTAGTACATAAAATAATAAAAGCCATTATTCCTGCAGCTGTGAAAGAAATATTACCTTTCAGTTATATTTTTGAGATGAAGATACCGACCTAAACTTAAAATTTCTCTCACCTCAAGCCAACGAACTGCAACCAAAAGGTAAGAAAAATACATTTCCCAAAGGATATTGTTACAGACATTAATTTTCAGGCTCGTGTAGTTCTTTGCAATCCTCACGGAATCTATTGATCTCGGTTCTGATGAGCTACTCCTCTTTTTAGGAAATATTCTGTACATTTTGGAAATATTTTGGTTTATTTTGTTTATTTTTTATATCTATTTGGAATTGTAGCAAAAGATGAATCGAGATTTAGATAAGACATAGAAGATTCAGCGTTATAGCTTCAAAACGATGGTTGAACCTGTGGGTTGAACACAGGTTACCTAATAGTTTTTACGTTCCGTCCGTTGTTGATTAAGAATAGTTTTGTATATTTTCTACTTAGCCGTGCTCCGTGGTTTTACCCACAGTAATCCGCTCCTGTTGGCCTCTGCCTATAGCCTTCCACGATAAATGGGCTATCTAACACCGAAAGAATTTTTCAAATCGGACCAGTAGTTCCCGCGCGTTCAAACAAACAAACTTTTCAGCTTTATAATATTAGTATAGAATATGTAGGTATTAAAACTCACATTATAGTATTGCCAAATGATTCTGTAAACCTTTTCTGAAACTATCCAAGTTTTATTTACAGAAACCATCAACGTATAAACGACCTTTTCAAACTAAAACGACAATCTCGCTATTCTTTACGTTGTCTAAATCTTTTGTATCCTTTCTGTTTACTGTGTGCAAATAATATGTTTTTATTTGTTATAAAATAATAACATGTGCTCGGGACCACTTCTAACAACATAAATATATATCATGATGAAAACTACAATGTTTATGAAGCTACGACTTGTTTTTGTTCTTAGGGCCGATTTTTCAATGCTTGGATAAAACTTATCCGTCCAATAAAGTACCTTTTAATATAATCGTGTAATAACACGATTATATTAAAATGTCACGTAAACTGTCAAATACGGGCAATTAGAATACGTTTTTAAAATGGTAGTTTTATACATTATTCCTTAGATTACAAAATAAAAGACAGATGGAGCGTTGCCGAACTAAACCGAATAATTTATCGTCATTTCCATAAAGCTATGTGTGCTGTCATTTCGCCGTTGCACTGTACGTACACGGTGCTTCTGTGTGGGTGTTATGTTACCAGATATTGAAAATTTTCCCAAAATTTTCCCCGACTACGGAAGAAAGAGGGTTATGTTTTTCGAGTGTAGGTATGTATGTATAATATTTCTTTGACACGCCCTGCAGTATAAACTGTTGGATCGATTTTGAGTTGTGACTTATGAGGTGACATTGCAATCATCTGAATTATGAAGGTAGCTGTGGTGGTAGTGACGTAGGCTACATAAATTATTAGCAGTCATGTTTTAATTTTAATTTTAATATAAATTCGGGTTATTGATATTATTTTATAATATTGTAAAAATTATTTTATCACCTATCTACTAAAGTTATACATGGACAAAATAATTTTATTCAATTTTTATTAAATAAATTACATTAAATTTATTAAATAAATTACTTACATTAAAAAAAGTTTTTATTTTTCAAAACATATGAATGCGAATAGCGGTAGTTTTTAGTCGAGAATGCGGGATTTTATTTTCATCATATCCATCATGTGTTCACATGAATTAAATCGCAAGCGAAAACGACGCTTTTTATAAAAGTAACAAAAAAATGTATAATACTTTTTAAAATAATCTAATAATGACCATGAACTTTTATTGCACTATACAAATAATCACATTCACGATCGAAAAATCCAACAGCACTACCCCGAATATCTTTTAACCATTTTACCCCTAAAAATGGCAAATTCATTTTCAAAATACTGGCAGCATACGTTGAAGTTTTGAATTCCTTCGTATTTGTAAAATTATTATTTGTATACAAAATTAAATAAGCCAAATAATCTACAGAAAATCTGTAAAACGATGTTTTATCTTTTTGTTTTTTTCGGGAACAAGTTTTACAGCGTTTTGATATCACAAGACAGCATTTTTTTACTAAAATATCAAACCCCTTTTGACGTATTGCATGACACTAGAATCGCTATAGCACTAGCGGAGGAACGTATTCGTTTTTGATTTCGTATTTTCTTTGACAAGGGCGATGAATGATTGACATGCTCCATCTGTATTTTATTTTGTAATCTAAGCATTATTCGATGAATAAGTTTTATTCAAGCATTGAAAAATCGGCCCTTAAATATATAAATTATTGTTGTGGCTTCAGAAGAAATAACAAGAATTATAATTCTTTAAACATTCTAATAAAGATTTCTAGTTCTACAATGTATCAAATGTTACGATTGTGTGTTTTAAAAGTCAAAAGGGGGTTGGGATTAACATTTTATGTTTGTACGTTGCAATGCAATTACTATAACAACAGACAGTCACAAAGACTATTCAAATAGTCAATCCTCTCTTTTAATTAAATTCAAACGTCTATAGTCAGTCGAGGCACCAAAATATTTAACAGTATTTTCATAAACTACAAAACACCAGATTACCGAACCTATCATAAACCAATCCCAACTATACAGGATGTAACAGCATCCTACATAATCCGTTCCTAAAAGTAATCAACACAAACTATAAATTCCTTGAGCTTATCAAACTTCGCTGGCTGTCGGTGTCTCGGATAATTGCGAAACTTTAGCCCCAAGTAATGTAAATAATATTTTAAGGGCCGATGGGGTTTGGGACGTAAATAATGTAGTTTAGGAACTAGTCGACCTTGGATATTCCATTTAACGATTAATGCGATATAGTGATTTAGAAGTGAATAGTTTTTAAGACTAGCTTTCCACCCGCGGCTTCGTTTAGTCCAAGAAAAACACGTATAGTTCCCGTTCCCGTGGGATTTCCGATATAAAAACTATCCTATGTGCATTCTCAGGTCTCAAACTGTCTATATATTATTCAGTGGTTCAGTGGTTAACAGACAGACCGACTGTTACTTTCGCATTAATTATAAGGATAGTAGAGATAAACCAACTTCAATAGGATTTTTATGTTTGTTATAGAAGAGCCGTTTGCTTCTTAATAGAATATAATTTTCAACAATGCATGACAAAAACTTATCAACATTATAATATAAGCGGTTTAAATCTGAAAACTAAAAAAATAAAAAGACTTACACATCCATAAGATTACTAAATAGAAACTACGTAAATATTAGCTTGAATAAAGTTCAATAAAAAGATACAATATCCCATTTATTTGTAATATGCAAATTAAACCATTTGTCTGTAACATATAGTAAGTACAAGAATAAATTAAAAAATCAGCTAATGACAAGTCCACATGTGTTTGAACTGCTCTTAATTCGCTGTACAATCAGCAAATTAATGTACACAGTGTAGCGTTGGCAAATACAACGCAATTAGCGATGTTAGAATTAAGGTATTTATCTTTATCTATAGGTTTACAACGTTATTCCATCTGTCTTTTCATTCGTTTGTTATGCTGTCAAATGTGAATTGTTAAACAAATTATGACGAATTTTCATATATTGTAGTAAAATACTAAGTGGCTATCTCGATTAGATCCGCTTTTTTATATTAACTACTTAAATATATAAATTAATTGGAAGTCTAAGTTCCCATGGAAACGAGGAATGTCACTCTCTAGCCTCCTACCTATCACCAGAAACAAAAATCATATCATAAAATCACTCCGTTACAACGTGAGAGAAATACAAACATACACACGCATTTATGAATAAAGATTGCAATTACAAAATGCATAATCATTGTTTTATTCAAGAACTAAAGTATATTTGCTCATCAAATAATAATGACGTTATGAATAAGGCTCTACAGATATACAGAATAACTGTCCCTTTAAAAATGTATGTACATGTTAGCAAACGTACACTGAGTGCAAAAATAATGGTACATTTTAATGGTTATTAAAATTATTATTGCATGGCGAAGGTGATACTTTATGGTTAATTGAAGCATCAAAATCGTGGTTACGTGGAATATTTCGGAATATTTATAAGGAATGTTTGTAAATATACATAGAATAAAGGTTAAAAATACTATAATAATATTAATAGGATTTTCTGCTAATACATTGAAGGAATTTAGAAATTAAAGATTTAAACGTATTTTAAACGCAACTTATTGATTATATTATTATCCCGACGTTTCGCACCCTTTGCAGCGAGCGTGGTCACGGGGAGGCTAAAATTTTATACGTATACGTCATCGTCGAACGGACAGATTGCATTAAAAATTTCTACACTTATCAAGGATCAGTGAAAATACAATAATTTCATGAGCTTTTTAAACTGTACTCATTATTATTTATTTAAATCGTAGAACCACTATCTACAATAAACAATTGATTTCTATACATACTGTTCTACATTACACAATAGTCCAACATGTCCCGCACTGTACCACCCTCGTTACTCATGAGGGTTCAACAAACAGCGCTGTTTTTCTTTGCAGAGTCAATTGAGACCCTTTGTTTGATCCCCGTGGACCTTCTTAATGACAACGTAATACTCTGTATTTGTTGATGGGAATTAGCGCTTTATGTATTGCTAATGGTTGGCAAGAAGGGATTTAAATAAATGAAACGTTCATTACTTCTCATATTATCACAGTATCTAGCTAATATTATAATTCTGAATAGTTTGTTTGTTTGAACGCGCATATCTCAGAAAATTACTGGTCCGATTTGAAACATTCTTTCGGTGATAGATAGTCCATTTATCGAGTTTGTTTGTTTGAACGCGCTAATCTCAGGAAATTATTGATCCGATTTGAAAAATTATTTCGGTGATAGATAGTCCATTTATCGAGGAAGGCTATAATAATATATCATCACGCAGACCAACAGAAGCGAAGTCACGCGGGTCAAACCGCGGGGCGCAGCTGGTATTGGATAAACATACTTATTGGTAAATGTTAAAAATATGTAATAACGATTCGAAAGTGCTTCTAAAAGAAGTCTAATTGAATAAATAAATGTATGAGTTTATTGCTTAAGCATTTATTTAGAGAATCACTATAATATAACTCTACAAACATATTATATAAAATTGTAGTGTTATATTAGTTACAATAACTAGGTATATAATATTAGTTACCATACTCCACTGAAACGGCTGAATCATTCCAATTCTCATGAAATTTTGAGAGCCTATTAGATATATCTCAGAATCGGCCAACATAAATTTTTCATACCGCTATAAAGTAATAAGAGTAAGGCCGCGTTTCCATCTGCAAGAAAACTTCCGCAAGAAATGTCCTACAGTCTGTCTGACAGCAGCTTGCAAGTCTACTTGCAGGTGGAAACGCGGCCTAAGGCCCAACATTTGCTGACAGGTAGTAAATAAAAAGTAAATAGTTTTATTAATTAGGTACCATCACTCGAGTTTTGCTTTTGTTTTCAAACACAATTTTAAATATTTACATAAATGTAAGAGAGTTATAAAATAATATAGAAGGCGCCATTTTGACGAAATTATTTTCATTATCCTTTGATTATTAATTTATTTTCACAATCCTTTTGATTTCCTAGTAAAGTGCTAAAAAACGAAAACAACGCCGACGTGAATAAATAATGTTGTTATTCCAAAAATCTAAAACTTTCAGAATGTCAACAAAAACTACACGTTGAGCCTGACAAAAAGCTTTTGTAATTAAAAACTGTTTTTGGACGTCATTTTTTGTTTTTTTATCACAGAATCCAATATTCCGAGAAAAACTGCAAAATTGTTTGAATATTTTAAATTGAATTTTCCGATAGAGAGAAATATATTCGTGGCATTTTTTGATTAATTACTTATTTTTAATAATAAATACGATTTAACTAATACTTTGTAAAAACGGGTTATTATTTTATTTTTTATTTTTTAGGCTTTCATATAATCCTATACAACTAATATTATAAATGCGAAAGTTTGTGAGGATGGATATTTGTTATTCTTTCACGAAAAACTACTGAACCGTTTACAATAAAATTTGGTATGTAAGTATCTGACAGAGTAAGACATAGGCTAATTTTTATCCCGGAAATCACACAGGAACGGGAACTATGCGGTTTTTCGGTTTTCGACTAGCTGTGCCCCGCGGTTTTACCCGCATTGCTCCGCTCATGTTGGTCTTAGCGTGATGATATAGTATAGCCTATAGCCTTCCTCGATGAATGGGCTGTCTCGCACCGAAAGACTTTTTCAAATCGGACCAATAGTTCCTGAGATTAGCGCGTTCAAACAAACAAACTCTTCAGCTTTATAATATTAGTAGCGTTTAGCTACTATTATGTATTCTGTGATGTTAGTATAGATTATTTTTAAAAACAGGTTATTTTGACTTAAAATCATGATGATTAATTATTTTATAACTAGCTTTCCACCCCCGGCTTTTCTCGCGTACACTTCACTTGATCCCGTGACAGTCCTCTTATATCTCCCTCCTCATTTCATTTGCATTTTGTTTTCTTTAAAGAAGCATAATATTTTCTTTTTTGTTATTGTGTATTTGCGTTTTTATGATGCGTAAGAAATTTTAATATAAAACATTTTATATTCCTAATACATGATATTATGACGAATATTTGATAATCACTTTAAATCTTTAAGGTACGGTTTTTCAATTTCGGTTAGAACTTATCCGTCCAATTTTTAAAATTATATAATAATAATTGATAAAAAGTTGTCTTTAAATGTAGAAATAGAACATTTTTTTGTTATTTTCTACGTTATTCGTCAAATAAGTTTTAACCAAGGATTGAAAAATCGCTCCTAAGCATAATTATTTGTAAATTAGTATATCTTCTTTCTTATATATAAAAATGAATCGCAAAATGTGTTGGTAAGCGCATAACTCGAGAACGGCTGAACCGATTTGGATAATTCTTTTTTTATTATATTCCTAGAAGTACGAGGATGGTTTATATGTAGAGAAAACGTAAATATGTACCACGGGCGAAGCCGGGGCGGACCGCTAGTATTATATAAAACTCAAAGGTGACTGATAGTGATCTATCAACGCACAGTCCAAACTACTGGACGTATCGGGCTGAAATTTGGCATGCAGGTAGATGTCATAACGTAGGCGTCCCCTAAGAAAGGATTTTAGAAAATTCATCCCCCAAGGGGATGAAATAGGGGATGAAAGTTTGTACCATGAAAATTTATCTTATCCACGCAGGCGAAGCTGCGGGCAACAGCTAGTTATATTATAAAGTAAAAAAGTCCTATGCGTATTTCAACATATTTTTTACGAAATACCACAACAAGGATAAAAATTGCTTTTCACAGTATGAGGTTTCTTCTAGAAACTTCCTGAAACTTTCAGATTTCTTTTACTTTACATTTCTTCTTGAAACTTGAAATAGGTAGTTGTAATTATTCTTACTTGTTGTTATGTATAAGGTAATGTGTCAAATAATGTGTTAAACATTATATTATGCTTTTTAAAATAAAGTTTTATATATTACTAGATTTCCGCCCGCGGCTTCGCCCGCGTTTTCAAAGGAAAACCCGCATAGTTCCCGTTCCCGTGGGATTTCTGGGATAAAACCTATCCTATGTGTTAATCCAAGTTACCCTCTATATGTGTGCTAAATTTCATTGTAATCGGTTCAGTAGTTTTTACGTGAAAGAGTAACAAACATCCATACATCCATACATCCATACATCCATACATCCTTACAAACTTTCGCCTTTATAATAGTATTGAGATGAAATAGGATGTTATAAATTTCAACAACGAAAAGTAAAAAAACTTGCCCGCCGAGTACACGTGTCAGACGTGAAACTTCTTTGGCAAGATTCAAAGATACCAAAATCGTCGCCTTGCTCCATGAAGTGACGGTATTGCCACGACGCAACCTTAGCCGAATTCGCAACTGTCAAATTTGTTTACATTTTTTGTGATGTCTGTGCTACGTAGCGACATCTACTCAAAACCGCTCAAACTAATTCGCCTTCACTTTTTTATCGACGGAAAGTACATAGTCATAAACGCTTCGGTTTACTAGTTATGGTCTCTAGGCCCTCTTCCCCCAGTGACCCTCTTACCCCACCTGACCTTAATAGTTAAAAAAAACTAAAAAACACGCTTTAGAAAACCGAACTAAAAAATAGAAAATTTTATCAAATTAGTGTATTGTCATCGGTCCTCAATAAATCTACAAAGTTTGAACGAAATCTGGCCGTTTAAAGTGGGTCAAAATACAACCTGACACAACTAAACATTATAAACATTTTAAAATACAATTTAATATACATTGCATATCTACTTCGTTAAGAATTCGATCTTATAATCATTATAATATATGCTTTCTAATGTCTAAATGATAACCACAGTATTACATACTGGCAATTAATTAACATAAGTGTCTTTGTTACAGCTAACGGGGATGAATCGAGGATCTCAAAGTAAGTAATTGCTATTTGTTATTATTTATAAAAAGCAAAAGATTTTTTCTTAAATATATCCATTGGTGTAAGAGCGTATACGCACTATGCGGGTAGCCGCATTGCGGGTAGCCGTCCGGCTGACCGCAAGCACAATTATGTACGTAATATTCATTTCTATGCGCACTACGATGCGGCTACCGCAGACCGCACAGTGCGCATAGAAATGAATATTACGTACATAATTGTGCTTGCGGTCAGCCGGACGGCTACCCGCAATGCGGCTACCCGCATAGTGCGTATACGTCTTAGTCATGTAAACTTCATGGCATTGTAGTTTTGAAATGGATGAGCCAATGTCTTATCAATCAAAACAATAAACATGCTATAGTTGAAAACGAACTACACACTTATTAAAAAATTAAAGACTAAAACGCTCCAACGCATAATATATTATGCGTCTGAATTTAATTTGATCAATCGATGCCCCTCTATCATGCCCAGCGAAAATGATAATATAATATTTATTAAGTTTTCACAACAAAAAACACCATCGAGCAACGACCACTAAAAAATTCTAGAAACATCCAAAGTCGGTTACCAGATTTAAAAATGGAACGCATTTTAAAAAGCGCGCCACAATCCCATACCTGCCACAGAGTAATAAAAGTTAGACATTCCAACATAGTATAACGCAATCACAGAGAATTATGCAACTGCATATATCTACATTTCGTATTCCGTTTGACGTATAAGTTAAATATGCAAGAACTATCTTGCTGGTTCGTTGGGATTTTCAGCGAAATTTTTAAATAGTTTTTCAGATTGTGGGAATTAGGTTATGTTATACGTTATATTCATAATGGAATATGATAGAGTTTTGAAATCTGAATGCAGTACAACGTTGTATGCTAATGTGCTGAATGAAAACAAGCTTCGAATTTATACATCCAAGTATTATTTTGATGTGTTTTTAACGAAAGAGGAAGCTGTTTAAAAAAAATTGGTTGTTTGTAAAGTAGGTTTACGATCGAGATGTTTACGTGATAACGTCTTATTGGTGGCAGCGCTCGAGATGAGACGGGAGATCGGTCCGTCTCTCTCTCGTTATACCTGCGATCGCGCTCGTGAGGTTTTGGTGTGACACAAGTTTCTGAACATCTGAACATGTCACCCGACTAAAACGATTTTAAAAACGTTATCACGTTAAAATCACAACAAAAGTACGAAAACAATAAAAGCTTAAAGCTAGTTTTACAACTTCTTGATATTTAATATGTTTTTTAATTTATTAAAATGACAAATAACGTTTTAAACACGCTTTCAGTGGTTATTATATATTATCAGACTATAGTGTGACTTGTGCTAATATAACCTAGTTAACAAGCAAATTTCTATGGTTTTGAAGTCGTTTATAAACCTTTAAATATTAAATTAAATACAAAAACATTTACTACGATTTTTTTCAATATTGACGATATCCATATAATCCAAAATAAATACAACAATACAAACAAACTTACAAATAAAACACTTAACAGCACCGCTAATCTCATTTTAAACCGAAAGGCAAATGCCTGCCAAATACCGCGACTGGCGTTTCATTTTAATTAAATTTCAAAATTCCTGTAACTTCGCTTGATGGGTTACGAATATTGTTTACTAGCTGCTCCGCGCGGTTTCACCCCCGTGGCTCCACTCCTGTTGCCCGTAGCGTGATGAAATATAGCCTATAACCTTCCTCGATAAATGGGCTATCTAACACCGAAAGAATTTTTCAAATCGGACCAGTAGTTCCCGAGATTAGTGCGTTCAAACAAACAAACTCTTCAGCTTTATAATATTAGTATAGATGTAGGACATTCTTCTGGATACAGTTACATACAATAAACGTGGAAGAATATTAAAATTCTCGTGTCACTGTATTTATAACTAAACGTAACCATACTCTTCGAAAATATCTTGACCAGTCGCTATGAATATTTTTTAATGGTAGGTAGGTATATAACCTATATACCTCGGAAAGATCGTATAAGTTACAAACAGTTACAGTTATAGATAATATAATACTTTGTGTAGCTATCCTCTAAATAAGCGCTGCTTAATATGTATAATTATGTATACAGGGTGTCCCACTGTTGGTATACTATGCTCAAAGGAGGTTATACTTTTGCATACGCTGAGTACGTAAAAAATACTTATAAAATTCCATACGCATTTTTTTTTCAAATAGATTAATTCTTAAAAGTCGATGTGTAAGGCCGAACATTGCATTATGATTTTACTAAGCTTCGTTCATATCATAATTTTCATAACTTAATTAAAATATTTAACAAATAACGTTATTGCATAAATTATTATTTATATTTTATTAAATGCCGTTGCATATTAGAATTTACAAACACGGTCGGTATCAGCTCCCGTTTTCCGCTCCAGTGGTCTGGCTAACTGACGTTGACAAGGAAACGTGCCCACACCGAGATTACTATTCAATAAATATTATAGTTTAAGTATAAATGTTTTTTTTTTTATTGTTTTGTTTTTGTTTTAAGTCTGTTTAGATACTTCTTTACCAAAATCGTCGCCTTACTTCATGACACGACGGTTTTGGCATGACACGACCTTGAAATTTTACTCTCAATGCGCCTAAAGAAGTTTCACTTCAATAATCTATCTCTGTTTTAAGTTTGTCTCACTTTATTTTATTAAGGTTATCTCTATCACAAAGCATATTATAATACTAAACTCTAATTAGTGATGAAATACTCGTTACTATATATAATATTATAAATACGAAAGTGTGTTCGTTTATTTGTTTGTTTTTCCACGGAGCGATTTTGTGATTTTTGCATCCAGAGAAACACAGGGAGAGCGACAAAAACTACTTGAACATCTCATTCCCATGGAAATGTCCTCTGAATACGCGGGAAGAAAATTAATATATATATTTATAACACAAGTAAACAACAAAAGAAAGTTGCGTTGAAAATGTGAAAAATTACGAAAGCTTAACCACACTAAGCTTCGCGTGAACATGGCGACTGTCGATTCCAACTATACTAATATTTTAGAACCAATGTAAATTACCAGTTGTGCCCCGTGGTTTTGCCTGCAGTGCTCCGCTCCTGTTGATCTTTGCGTGATAATAATATATACCCTATAGCCTTCTTTGATAAAGGGTCTAACACCAAAAGAATTTTTCAAATCGGACTAGTTGTTCCTGAGATTAGCGCATTCAAACAAACTCTTCAGATTTATAATACTAGCACAGACTAATAATAATATACTGATACTAGTATGGATTATCAATACATAGATAAATAATTCAATTCCATCAAAATCAGCTACACGTTACCCTAATTAGACACAGAGTAATTAGCGAAGGAGGTGTAAAAATGAGATCTGTCAGGTATGCTCATTACTAAATTTCCTCTGGGAGTTTCTCGTCTGTGCCTTACAATTTCCCCTTATTTAGGCCAACGAAAAACGTCCTATCCATTATTTTGAACGTTTTCATTCTTACCTCTTAAACACTGACACGTAATTATTTTTGTCGTGATAAATGTTGTTTTTTTAATTAATTTCGCATTTAGGGAAGTGAACCGTTTTGTTTTTTGGTTCAATACGCAAGTGTAGAGTCTTTAAAAATACGTTAATTTGTTATATAAATTATCTTGTTAGTGGTTATTTTATTACTTATTAAATAATAAATTCATACAAATATTACAGACTTTTTCACAATTTTATTGATAGGTCTTGTTTCATATTGGAATTTAATATGTAATCTTTACTTTTCATGAACATATTGCCTAATGCCTAGATGTTAGAAACATTTTACATACAATATAAAATGTATTCTGTGTATACTGCAAAAAAATATGCTTCCAGCTTTTCTTCTAAAATTTTCGTATATTATTCAGTCTACCTTAATACATGTATTAGACGTGACTATATAAATAGCAAATACCTTGCCGAAAAAACAACATCCAACTTTATCAAAATATATTTATTATTTTTGTGGCAAAAGAATTGTGCAAAATTACTTTAAACTGTGCCCTGCGGTTTTTCCCTTATTGTTCCGCTCCTTTTCGTCATAGCATGATCATAATATTATTATACCCTTGATAAATGAACGATCTAAATTGATAAATTATTTCACTGTCCCGAGATTAACACGATCAAACAAACAAATTCTCAGCTTTATAATACCGATAAACTTCTTAACCAGAATAAAATATTTACTACCGAAATTCGCTTCGTTTTCACGCGCCTAATTATCGTTAATCATCATTCATCAAGCGTAAACAAATTAGAAACTAAAATAATGTTTTACGAAGAAGTTAAACTTTTGTTTATAATAAACAAGTTTGAATTATTATTGCTGGCGGAATGCTGACTACTTACGTAGGAATTATGTTAATTTTGACTTAACTTTGCCACTTCGTAATAATTTCATCAGATTATTCAGTTTTGCCACAGTTTTAGTATAGTTTTCAAAATTTTTATGATTTGTAGAATTTGCTTTGGTTTCTGAAAAGAAGAAGCACATAATATTATAATCATTATTAATTATGTGGATTGCTTTACATCAACAATTCTTAGTGCAATCTTACCTATTGAAATCTCTGATAATCCTTATTATTTACCTTATAGGTATTTAGCTGCAAACATGCTTTAGGCCTTTTAAGTTATCGTCTATTTGACTGTCAAACAACTGTCCAACGATCCAATAATTATGAGTGTCTTCAAATAGATTAGTTTCTTTACAACACTCACAAATAAAATGAACTACACTTTCTCCAATGTGTAAGGAGAGCATAAAAATATCAATTTAAACTTTACCGATTACAGTTGCCACAATGTATAGCAATATTCCAATCTTCATACCACATACACATTTAGCTACCAAGGTCCATATTGAGGATTATGTAAATTTTGACTTTGAGACTTTGTATTTATTTCATTACAATATTCAGTATTGCCGTAGTACGTTGCCATAGTTTTATCTATACTAATATTATAAAGCTGAAGAGTTTGTTTGTTTGACCGCGCTAATCTCAGGAACTACTGGTCCGATTTGAAAAATTATTTCTGTGTTAGATAGCCCATTCATCGAGGAAGGCTATATAGGCTATATATATAATCACGCTAAGACCAACAGAAGCAGAGCCACGCGGGTCTGACACCGAAATAATTTTTCAAATCGGAACAGTAGTTCCTGAGATTAGCGCGTTCAAACAAACGAACAAACTTTTCAGCTTTATAATATTAGTATAGATATAGATAGGAGCCGAAAAACACAATTGAAACTACAGATTTCAATACCAATGCTACCTATCTAGCAAAATCTTCGTGCCACATACAATTTAGCTACCAAGCTCCATATTGAGGATTATGTAAATTTTGACTTAACCAACTTTGGCACGTGACTCCTATGCGAGAACTTTATGAATTATTCAAATGTTGCTCCAGTTTTTAGATATTTTAGGTGCACTGTTTAATGTGAGGTAATGGTGTTTTTTCTGCAAGTAAATGGTGTTTTGTTTTCGTAATGTCAGGTCTCAGGATGTGTCGTAATGTCAGGATGTGAGAAAGAAAAGGGAGCTACGATGTTGTTTTTGAAAAACATACCGATAATAATGTTACAATTTTATCAGATGTAAATACTCTAAAATACTCTTAGTATTCAGACACTTTAAAAATATTTAGCTTAATAGTTAACTATGGCATGCAGTCACTGAAACATTCATCATAATTTTACCTATATTATATTTATTTCTTATAACATTATTTTTATAAATAAGTAATTAATATGATAATATATTATCTTTTTAAAAAAATGATTTTTATTGTTACAGACAATCCGTACACGAGAATTTGGACGAAACCTTGGATTTATTAAAAGGTAAGTCGTTAGACTATATCGCATTTCGTAGAGCCACAAAGTCAGACAATACGTGACGTATGCCAACTCGCACTTGGCTAAAGGTGGATTATTGCCTAAACTATGTTCGTGCAATGGGAACTGTACTGTGCTTACAGTACGTATATATGTAGAATTGCAATGGCTCACTATTACACTCAATAGTGCGGGCACACGTCTATTCCAGTCCGGCATCGGCCGTCGACTGACTAATGACAGCTATAAGCTATCCCCACCACTGGTGTACGTGAGACAATGTATATATCTATTTCATAGATACACTACAGTAACAATAAGAGTTTGTGTATATAATGCTTTTATTCTAGATCATTATTTACCTATATGGATCCTTTATAGTAATATCACAGTATTACAATATTATTTCCTACAGTAAGGAATCGCCTTTGATGTCGCGCGATGCCGCCGCCAGCGTAGGTACTTACGCTGCCACACGAAAATACGCTAGGGTTGCAACAAATGGGAAATAAAACAATTTTGATTATTAATATTATGATGAAATCATTTATTCATATGTACATTCAAAATAATTGCGATTATTAAATCTGATGTAATTATTTGTTCATAAATATATAATTACAGATATTGCACTGCTAAATATTATTTATTTGGACACTTTATTTTTGGATGTTCTTAATTGTATATTATACCATTTAACTAAGTAATGCATTCGCATTGGGATGTACAATCTGATTAGAAAATAATGAGGACAACATATACATAGCTTTGATTTTAATTCAACAGATACAATTAATACAATCTTTCTGAAATATTGTTTCCTTCTGGGATTTCAATGTAGATTTACATCCGTAAACGGAACAGTTTTTGCGCGTCATAATAGAATATGTAAGTACCTATGTATAATAAAATTATTACACAAAAAATACGACTGCGTCGTCCTTTCGCGATAGTTAATGCAAACTCAGCGTGATTGCATTAAGCGGCCCGCGTCGCCCGACCCCCCGCCAGTTCCCCTCCGTTTCTCTGCACAAGTACATTCGTCGCCATACTGTAGGATGGTAATACTGTGGTAATATGATAAGTGAAATTGTTTGTTTGTCTCTCTTTCACGTCACAATCGTGCGACGATTAGGTATAATAATATACAAAAACAAATTATATACTAAATCCTTTGTCAAGAACCACTCTAGTTATTAAAAAAAACTCTTCAAAGTCCGCTGTAGTTTTAAATCACATATGGACGGACCGACAGCGACAGTGACTTTCTTTTATATTATGTATATGTAGTAATAAATAAGACATATTATATACTATAGAAGTTTTAGGTACATACTACATACTAGATTTCCGCCCGCGGCTTCGCCCGCATTTTCAAAGAAAAACCCGCATAGTTCCCGTTCCCGTGTGATTTCCGGGATAAAACCTATCCTATGTGTTAATTCAAGTTACCCTCTATATGTGTGCTAAATTTCCTTATCGGTTCAGTAGTATTTGCGTGAAAGAGTAACAAACATACATATACACATCCATCTTCACAAACTTTCGCATTTATAATATTAGTAGGATAGGAAATTCTATAGTACTACATTTATGGTAATAGATGTATCAGTTCATTAATCGAGCAAAACCAGAGACGTCTACGTGACCGCAACCAAACAGATCCGATCGTTGCATCTAATTTCGACTAACTAACTTTAGTAATTAACTCTAATGCGACTGCAATGCCTAATGTTCCTGATTAAATAGTATTTGATAAGTAAATCCTAGTGGCCAAGTGAATTTTACATTAATGGTGTCATACTTGACAAAATAAGTTTTAAGCGAAGATCGAATCGGTTTACCTTTCCTTCGTATAGTTTTCTTAGGCAGCCCTAATGCTATGTATTCACCGATTTATAATATACTAGCTTACCGCCCGCGGCTTCGCCCGTTTTGTCTAAAACCTAATAAATTATATACCAAAACCTTCCTCTTGAATCACTCTATCTATTAAAAAAACTGCATCAAAATCCGTTGCGTAGTTTTAAAGATTTAAGCATACAAAGGGACATAGGGACATAGGGAAAGGGAAAGCGACTTTGTTTTATACTATGTAGTGATAATAATTTATACCAGTTTTTAACTATCATAAAAAGTCGCATTATTCTAACTTTATCATATAAAGTGAAGTCCCGTGTCCCCTAGTGGGGTAAGGGGCAGATGCATTATCCATACATCTGTTTCACTGATCGATTTTCTTTACACAAGTAGGTGATCAGCCTTCTGTGTCCTGCCAGACCGAGACATTTATTTTTCTTCGTCTCCACCGGGAATCGAACCCAGGACCCCTCGGTTCTATGCTCATGCGTCAACCACTGTACCAAAGAGGCGGTCCTTTATCATAATATAGGTATGTTATACTAGTCTCTCATCAGTCTTCAAGCAATTTTATAATGCTTTATTAGTTTTAAACTTTATTTTGACTCACTTTGAACGCACTTATTTAATCCAAACTTTGTACAATTTTCAAGGATTCGTGACAATACAATAATTTCATGAATTTATTACTGTATTTTTAAGTATTTTAACTATATCCTTGCCCTGCAGAGAACCAACCTATTCTTTTCAGCGTCACATTTCAATCTTTTGCCATTACCCCATACTTAACTATACGAAGTCCCTTTACAACTAAGCGAATTACCATTTATTTGACCAGCTAAATTGGACTCTGATTGCTTACGATGCACCCAGTTGATTTTAATTCAGGAATTAATGAGGTCTTCCAAGTGCATGTTCACTGGTCTGGACTGAATATTCTATCAAATAGATTAGTGACGTCATACCTATGCATATTAATATATAATTTATAAACATACAGATAGATACTTTCTTTTATTCATTGAAAGATCACAAAAAATAAAAAATAAAAGTAAACATAAACTCAATTTATAATAGTTACATACTGCATATTAATATAGAATTGATAAACATACAGATAGATAGGTATGCTTCCTTTTATGTATTGAAAGAGAGCTTCTAATAAAATTAAAATCAAACTCAATAAAAAATATTCGTAATGACAGGCTGTTTAATGGAATTAATCTTTCCGTCTCATTCAACGAGATGGAAGGGAAGAAAAGAGATGTTTTCAGATGAAACTAGCTTTGCGCCCCGACTCAGCTCGGCTCTACTTTATCTAAATATTATTATTGAATTTTTTGTGTGATCTAGACATTTTGGCATTCAAAAATTCATAGAACTTAAAAATATTATCTTTAAAAATGTTAATAACTTTTATTTAAGAATGATCAGCTATAAAATATCGACGATGGAAATTGCATTCTAGAAAAAAGCGTGAGCAGTATAATTAAAAATGTAAAAGGTATTTCAAACAGAGCTTTTTTTAATTTTTTATCATATTATAAAAAATGTTATCTATGAAAACTACCTTTAATCTATTATTCACCTAACGAAGGGTAAAACAATTATTACCTATTTTAAAATAT